>NC_062536.1:19330094-19342594 GCF_022655615.1 Tachysurus fulvidraco
CGAAGGCACCAAGACCACGACCCGAAGGCACCAAGACCACGAACCGATGGCACCAAGACCATGACCCGGGGCACCAAGACCATGACCCGGGGCACCAAGACCATGACCCGAGGCACCAGGACATCGAACTGGGGCACCAAGACCATGACCCGGGGCACCAAGAACAAGCCAGAGTGGTTCACCAAACCCCCAGCTAGAGCCAGAAACCTATAGTATAAGCCAGGGGTCGGCAACCTTAAACACTCAAAAGAGCCATTTGGACCCGTTTCCTACAGAAAAAATACCACAGGGAGCCACAAAACCCTTTTGACATCTAAAATGAAGATAACGCTGCATATATCGTTTTTTTACCTTTATGGAAAGTATAGAAAAAACTGTAGTGTGTTGCATTTATGAAATCAATTAACTGCTTAAACGATTAAACGCAATTTTATTTCTGCAGGCAAACAGAAATATTTTGAACAGTTTGAACTAACCTTAAGAAAAAAGACGCTGGGTTGAAGGTTACGTTCAAATAAAATGTTTAATACATAATTGAGTCCTTCTTATTCATGACCAGGGCTCTCAAGATTTGAAGACAGGCAAGCATGACATCTCCAACCCCTCGCTTTTTTTCATTGGATGTTGCGTTAAATCTTTCCCCGATAGTGCTATTTTCTGATTGGCTATTGTGTAGCGTCTTTTTTGATTGGCTGATAAGTGTCAGGCTCGACTAAAAACTGACACACGCTTGATTCCTGCCCGGTTCCACAGAAGAGACAGCAGTGCGGACTGATACATTTTGGGCGCTGCAGCTTATTAAATATATGATAGTCAAAAAGTTTTTCTGCGTGAGAATATGATGTGCGGCGGGAGAGCGTGAGAAAAGACCCAAATGCGTGACTGTCACTCTCAATGTGTGACACTTGAACGCCCTGCATGACATAAAAAATTTATGCTTGCCGGCTGCAGCAAACCAAAAATGCGCCTGCTTCTGTGTGTCGGAGTTCGCAAGTCGGCAGTTATGACACATATTTTGAGCGACCAAAATAAATAAATAAATAAATAAATCAAATAAATTAAACACCGTTTATTTTAATGTTACAAGAGCATCATGATCTCAGAATTTAGAATATTTTTTTTTAAAAAACTAACTAACAAAAATAAAAAAATGTAATTAAATATTTATTTTACAAATCTACAGGGAGCTGCAGCTGAGGGATGAAAGAGCCACTTGCGGCTCCGGAGCCGCGGGTTGCCAACCCCTGCTATAGGCCATGAAAGCCACAGCCTGTGGCAATCATGTACATTACTGCATTGGGCAGATGCTCTTAAACATCCTGTCTGTGTCTGATGCTGAGAAGCTAGTTCATGCCTTCATGACCTCTAGACTGGACTACTGTAATGCAATACTAGGTGGTTGTCCTGCATCTTTAATAAATAGGCTACAGTTAGTCCAATATGCACATCACTGACCGATACAGATTTGTTCACTAAGTGACTCGCTCAAAAAGATTGATTCAGTGCACGTCACTGACCGATACAGATTCGCTGATCTAGTGATCTTAAAAAAAAGAGAGAGAGATTTGATTAACAAATCAACATCATCATAGCACTGAGTCTAGTGCTGGGAGGAGATGATGATAATTTGTTAATCAAATGACTTCAAATCAGCATTTTATTCTCTTCACAAGCTTGTAACCATCTTTAAAAGTGATTTCTCTGGCAGTGAGCGTCCGGTGTAGATGAGTGCTCACCTGGCCTCCAGGTACTCTCTGGGAAGTTCATCCAATTCTTCATGGCTCAGTCCTGAGGATCGCAGCTCCTGCTCTAACAGTGAGTCCACCAACACACGGAAATACGCCCAAACTGTATCCGCCCATGACTCACATACCGGCAACAACTACATCAACAAAGGGAGAGAGAATGAGAGAGATATAAGTGAAACAACAGGGTTAAAAAAGGAGAACTGCAAAAAGAAGAAATCAAATGGATTTTTAATTCAATCGATTGGATATAAAAAAAAGGAAAGCCGATATTTTCAGGACTGATTATCGGCTAACAGAAGAGCGGTTAAACTCCAAGGACAAGGACAGACTGGAGAAAAGGACAAATAAGCCCACATTTACACAAGGCAAAAAGGTAAGAACCTCCAAACTCTACAAAATTGTAAATAAAAAGATTTTCTATAATTAAGTTTAGCTTCTTCACTAAAACAGAGTGTGAGCCATGGCTGGTGAAATCAGGACAAACCTCCATTCCCTGCTCATAACCTACCCAGAGTATGTGGAAGATAAACGTGCATATAAACACGAGCTACTGAGAAAACACCCAGAAACTCTCAGAGCAGATGTATCTAAAACAGACAGAGTCACTAATCTCCTGTTCTACACTCAACGCACTGACGCCTGGCACGAGGCTCTCTGTAGTCGCTACACAAACCATACAACAAGGAATATAGATCGTGGCAGACAGATAAAAATAAAGGGAAACGGCAGGGACGGTGGTCCTCTGACTGTGAACATCTACTGCAGTGGAATAGTCATGTTCCAAGGAAGTAAAGCCAGACTCAGTTCTGTTCCAGATGACTTTGAAAACTTAAAAGCCCTAGGGCTCAACCCGGGGCACCAAGGCCAGGACTCAGGGCGCCAAGACCAAGAGCTGGGGCACCAAGACCAAGACCCGGGGCGCCGAGACCACAACCTGGGGCACCGAGACCATGACCCGGTGCAGCAAGACCATGCTAGAGTTGCCTAGCTTTCAGCAGGGACCACCAAACCCCCAGCTAGAGCCAGCAGGTCCTGCATCTTTAATAAATAGGTTACAGTTAGTCCAAAATGCAGCTGCCAGAGTTCTTACTAGGACAAGAAAGTATGACCATATAACCCCAATTTTATCATCTCTACACTGGCTATATACTGGGAATATATGGGAATTAACTGGAATATATGGGAATTAATGGGAATATATGGGAATTAACAGGAATATATGGGAATAAACTGGGAATTTTAAAAAAAATGCAAGGTTGCCTATAACAAGGAACATAAATGTAGTTTTAAAAAAATCTTGCAGCATAATTTTGTTTAAAACGACAAGATTTAATGCAGTTTAAGTCTGTACCCTGACAATCTGTACTCTGCGTTCCTCGGTCACTTGCACACAGCACACTACTTACTGGAAGGCCATTGAGGTCAAACCCCCGGCAGGTACTTGCATTCTTCCATAACATGCACAATAACACTTTAATTTAGGGTCATTTAAGTAGTTACTAGCGTGAATATTAATAGAATATTGGCTATTTATTAGTTATTAAGCACATATTAATGCCTTATTCTGCATGACCTTATTCTACATTCTTAACTGTACCCAATACCTAAACTTAATAACTACCTTACTAACTCTTAATAAGCAGTAAATTAGGAGTGTTACATATGCACAGATCATTTGAGGACACACCCCCGCCCACACACACACACACACACACACACACTCGAGAAAAAATGCTTAATTTTACATTTTGATTGGGACTTTTTTAGAAGGGCAAAGTGTGAGGGATGCTTTCCTTTTACAGCAATCATAGTCTAATATGTTTATTACAATTATTGAGTTTATTATGTGTATTACAATCTTAATGTTTATTATGATTTTGTGTTACTCAATAAAAGAATCAATTAAAGTTCTACTTACAATTAAATCAGTCAAGACGTCATTTTTTAAATGTGTATTACCTTACATGCCTGTCTGCTTATGACCAAACTAAATGTTTATTTATGTTTATGATTGTATATAAATATATATATATATACGTATATATATATATATATATATATATATATATATATATATATATATATATATATATATATACACGTATATATATATATATATATATATATATATATATATATATATATATATATATATATATATATATATAATATATATATATACGTATATATATATACGTATATATATATATACATACATGCATACATATATGTGCTAAAACAAGAAACAACATCAAATAAATAAGAACAACAAAACTAAGACATCGACTAAGTGACTCGCCATAAACGCCTCAGAGGGAAGAGTTGACGTAAAACAAACACAGAGCTGCCGACTAAAATACTGGTACACATCAGAGACAAAACAGCAGCGCAGTCATACCCATGGACGTAACCTTCTCGTGCCTCAGAAAGTGGTTGGACAACCAGATCAACCTGCTGAGCATGATCTGTGTCATGAACGCTGGATAAAAGGGACCCAAACGCAGGATGGCAAAAAATAACAGGGTTTAATAACAAAACACATGAAACATAACACAGATTAAAGACAGGACAAAGACAACAGTTGATTCCGTGCTGCACAAGGCAACGCGGCACCGTTAAATACAAAAGACAATGAGACACGATTAGGAACAGGTGTGGAGACAGGGAGGGGCAGACACGTGACGAGGAATATAAACAAAGGCACAAAGGCTGAGTCCTGACAGAGCACCCCCCCCAAGGCGCGGCTCCCGACGTGCCAACCCGTCTTAATAGTCCCAACAGGGTCCGGTTGGGGGGAGCAAGGCACACGGCGAGGCAGGTGGTGGGGAGTAAGGCACATGGTGGCGCAGCCAGAGAGGAACGAGCGACGTCCACAGCTGAGCAGGGAGGGCCAAACCCAGCCCCTAACCCACCACGGCCAGACCCAGGAGGAATATGACGAGGAATATAAACAAAGGCACATGGCCAACAGTCCAGGCTGAGTCCTGACAGCATGTAACAGTATGTTATTAAAAATAAATAAATCGCTGAAAACAGGGACCAAAATAATACGTACCAGCGATTAGCAGTTATAACTCTCACTAAACGCAATCATCTTCACTAGATTTGTTAAAAAGAGCACACAAGTAAGCACGCATATAAAGTTCCCCGGACAGGTTACCACGGGGTTACACACACATATACCTGGGGAAAACCATGAATGGGGTCCCACGAGAGGGCGGTGCCAGCAATGACACATAGCCAGGTAACCCAAAACCTGCCTTTATATAATTTATTCACTTATCACGTGACCCAACAAGCAATTAGTCTCATTCACTCTGGTACAATTGCATTTCATAAACTTGAATCAAAACAATCACATAAGGACAGTTTAGTGTACTGGCAGAGCTATAAGGCATTTGCATCTCAAGGAAGTGTCATACAGCAGTTAGAAACAGCAAATGTAGAGGAGATACGTCAAAGACGGGAGTACGTACGACAGATTGGAGCTGTAACCTGCATGTTGGGGAAACAAGGGATACCTTTTAGAGGTCACGATGAAAAGGAGGACAGTGATAATAAAGGTAACTTCTTAGAGTGCATGTCCTTGTTGACTCAATTTGACCCTTTTTTTGCAGAGGTATGCAACACTATCAAACACTACTTACCTCTCTAAAGCAAGTCAGAATGAGATGATCACTTGCTGTTCACAGGAAGTGACTGCAACAATAGTCAGAGAAATGCTAGAATCCAAGATCTATGCCATTATGGCAGATGAGGCAAGAACAGGGAAATCTGAACAATTGGCAATATGTGTCAGATATGTCACAACTGAGGGTACTGTAAAAGAGAACTGAGTAGTTTTGATGCTGTGTCAATAAATGCTGCAATAGAGAAGGAACTACAAGAAAAAGGAACAGGCCATTTAAGATGTGTGGCACAAACCTATGATGGAGCTGCAGTCATGAGTGGGGTGACTGGGGGTGTTCAATCCCACTTCAGAAAGTGACACCCTGAAGCAATTTATTTGCATCGCTATGCTCATGGGTTAAATCTAGTTTTATGTCACACATGTAGAGATGTAATTAAAGCCACTGTTTTTTGAGATGTTTGAAAGCCTTCATTCATTTTTTAGCTGTTCTTTAGTTAACCATCACAAGTTTGTAGAGACCCAAAAGCAACTGGGATTGCGTCCAACAGAACCTGTGCAGCAATCAAGCACACGCTGGGCATCCCAGGTACGTTCTGTAAAGGCAGTGATGGAGAATTTGCCTGCCATCATTGAGTGCCTGTTGAACATTACCACTCATATTGCTGTAGGACTTAAAACAAAGCTCTGCAAGTTCTCTTCTGTGTACATACTGCTTATGTTCCATGACCTACTGTACTGTCAGTAACAGCAGGCTTTCATAAATATCTACAGAAGGAAACAATTGACTTCAAATCAAAATTCATTCATTCATTCACTCACTCACTCACTCATTTTCTACCGCTTATCCGAACTTCTCGGGTCACGGGGAGCCTGTCCCTATCTCAAGCGGCGGTTGAAGACCTACTTATTCAGGAAGCACTTCAACTAGCACTTCTTTCCTTATCCTTTGCATTTAAAAAAAAAAAAAAAAAAAAAAAAAAAAAAAAACTTTCATTGTAACTTTGAACAGATGTTTTAAACTCATGGTATCTTAAGTATGTAACCTAGTGAACCAGCATTAATGTATTCAGTGTTAGAGATTTAAGCACTTATGTACGTCGCTCTGGATAAGGGCGTCTGCCAAATGCTGTAAATGTAAATGTAAATGTAAATCTCAGGTGTCATCGGGCATCGAGGCAGGATACACCCTGGACGAAGTGCCAACCCATAGCAGGGCAGACACACACTCTCATTCACTCACACACTCACACACTACGGACACTTTTCCAGAGATGCCAATCAACCTACCATGCATGTCTTTGGACCAGGGGAGGAAACCGGAGTACCCAGAGGAAACCCCCGAGGCACGGGGAGAACATGCAAACTCCACACACACAACCCTGGAGGTGTGAGGCGAACGTGCTACCCACTAAGCCACCGTGCCCCCAGTGCTAATCAGTCACAGGAAAAGAAACATAAAACAAATAGATGACATTGTGGTCCAATCATCTTGTGGATCAGGGACGCAGGGACGAGGGGGGGGGGGCAGTGTTAGCGATTTACAGCAGCTAAAAAGGAAACTGTTGTTTCCTTGCTTCGATAGAATGATTGCTGAATTAGAGAGACGGTTTTCTGATATTAATGTTGAGATGATCCAAGGTATTCAGGCATGTTGTCCGACTTCACAGAACCTCTGGTCTGAGCCTGATCTGACAGTACTGGCACAGCATTACAGAATTGGTTTGAAGCCAGAAGTTGTTTTTGTGGCCAGAAACTTTCCGAAGCGAAAAGCACAGGTTGGTGGAGGTCCTAATGCTATGATCACAGTGTAGAATCAACTGGATGGAGATATGTTTCCATCCCTGAAAATACTTATCAAGGCAGCAATAACAATACCTGTGAGTAGTTGCAGCTGTGAGCGGTCATTTATCTTGTTGCTGGAGCTCTGTTTAATATTCAACATTTATCAACAGTTTGTAGTCAGAACTGAGTGTGTAGAATCTTAATAATATTAATGATATTTAATAATATCATAAGTAGAAAAAGAGAAATGTAATAAATAAATAAATAAGTAAATAAACATGTTAATTAAATCACCAATACACGCTTTTACACACACACACACACACACACACACACACACACACACACACACACACACACACAAACACACACACACACACATATATATACATATATATATATATATATATTTTTTTTTTTCTATACACATCATGAAAAAAATTCAAGTTTACATTTTTTTATATGTTTTATATATAATAACATATATAGGCCTATATGTTATAAACCTTTATTCAGTGGAGAGATTATCATTATTTTGTTTGTTTAAATATCACTGAATAACGGTTTATAACATTAATAACAGTTTAACACTGTTAAATAATACCGAGGCGTTCCCAGGCCAGCCGAGAGACATAGTCCCTCCAGCGTGTCCTAGGTCTTCCCCGGGACCTCCTCCCGGTTGGACATGCCCGGAACATCTCCACAGGAATGCGACCAGAAGGCATCCGGAACAGATGCCCGAGCCACCTCAACTGACTCCTCTCGATGTGGAGGAGCAGCGGCTCTACTCTGAGCTCCTCACGAGTGACTGAGCTCCTCACACTATCTCTAAGGGAGCGCCCAACCACCCTTCGGAGGAAACTCATTTCGGCCGCCTGTATCCGGGATCTTGTCCTTTCGGTCATTACCCAAAGCTCATGACTATAGGTGAGGGTAGGAACGTAGATCGACTGGTAAATAGAGAGCTTTGCCTTGCAGCTCAGCTCTTTCTTCACCACACCAGACCAGTATATCGACCGCATCACTGCAGAAGATACACCGATCCACCTGTCGATCTCCCGCTCCATCCTTCCCTCACTCGTGAACAAGACCTCAAGATACTTTCCACCAACCTGAAGGGAACAAGCCTACCTTTTTCGGCTGAGAACCATGGCCTCGGATTTGTAGGTGCGGATTCTCATCCCCGCCGCTTCACACTCGGCTACAAACCTTCCCAGTGCACACTGGAGGTCCTGATTTGAGGAAGCCAACAGGACAACATCATCTGCAAAAAGCAGAGACGAAATTCCATGGTCCCCAAACCGAACTCCCTCCGGCCCCCGACTGCGCCTAGAAATCCTGTCCATATAAATGAACAGGACCGGTGACAAAGGGCAGAACTGCCGGAGTCCAACATGCACCGGAAACAAGTCTGACTTACTGCCGGCAATGCGAACCAAACTCCTGCTCCTGTCAAATAGGGACCAAACAGCCCTTAGCAGAGGGCCCCGGACCCCATACTCCAAGAGCACCCCCCCACAGGTCACCACGAGGGACACAGTCGAATGCCTTCTCCAGATCCACAAAGCACATGTGGACTGGTTGGGCAAACTCCCATGAACCCTACAGCAGCCTGACGAGGGCATAGAGATGGTCCAGTGTTCCACGACCGGGACGAAACCCGCATTGTTACTCCTGCATCCGAGGTTCGTCTATCGGCCGAATTATCCTTTCCCGTACCCTGGTGTAGACTTTTCCGGGGAGGCTGAGGAGTGTGATCACCCTGTAGTTGGAACACACCCTCCGGGGCCCTTCTTAAACAGAGGGACCACCACCCCAGTCTGCCAGTCCAAAGGCCCTGTCCCCAACCGCCATGCGATGTTTCACAGGAGTGTCAACCAAGACAGCCCCACAACATCCAGAGACTTGAGGTACTCAGGGCAGATCTCATCCACCCCCGGTGACTTGCCACCGAGGAGCTTCTCAACTACTTCAGTGACCTCAGCTTGGGGGATTGACGAGTCCACAACTGAGTCCTTGGCCTCTGCTTCCTCAGTGGAAGATATGTCGGTGGGGTTGAGGAGAACCTCAAAGTACTCCTTCCACCGTCCGAGAATGTCCCCAGTCGAATGCAGCAGATTCCCACTCCCACTGTAAACAGTGTGAGCAGGGCACTGCTTCCCCCTCCTGAGACGCCGGACGGTTTGCCAGAATTTTATCGAGGCCGACCGATAATCCTTCTCCATGGCCTCACCAAACTCCTCCCATACCCGAGTTTTTGCCTCCGCAACCACCCGGGCTGAAGCTCGCTTGGCCCTCCGGTACCTCTCAGCTGCTGCCGGAGTCCCCCGAGCCAACCAGGCTCAATAGGACTCCTTCTTCAGCTTGATGGCATCCCTTACATCCGTACACTCGGACTCTTATGGTCCACTCGGACTCAATGTCTCCAACCTCCCTCGGTATCGGGTTGAACCTCTGCCGGAGGTGGGAGTTGAAGATCTCTCTGACAGGAGACTCCGCCAAACGTTCCCAGCAGACCCTCACAGTATGTTTGGGTCTGCCAAATCTGTCCAAATTCCTCCCATGTCATTGGATCCAACTTACCAGCAGGTGGTGATCAGTTGACAGCTCCGCCCCTCTCTTTACCCGAGTGTCCAAGACATACGGCCGGAGGTCAGATGAAACGACGATCGAAAAGTCGATCATCGACCTCCGACCTAGGGTATCCTGTTGCCACGTGCACTGGTGCACAAACTGTGACTAGCACAGAAGTCCAATAACAGAACACCACTCGGGTTCAGGTCGGGGGGGGGGGGGGCATTCCTCCCAATCACGCCCCTCCAGGTGTCGCTGTAGCTGCCCACATGAGCGGTGAAGTCCCCCAGTAGAACGACGGAGTCCCCGGTCGGAGCACTTTCCAGCCCCCCTCCCAGAGACGCTAAGAAAGCCCACACCAGTCCGCCGCCTCTCACCGTGGGCATTAACATAAATTATGTGTGTTAATGTGTTAAACATTCATAATGGTTTAACACATTAATAACCGTTTATAACACATTAATAAAGGCTTAAAACTTAACGGTTTATAACATTAATAATGGTTTATAACACACTACTAAAGGTTTATAACTTAACGGTTTATAACAATAATAACGGCTTATAACACATTAATAATGGTTTAACACATTAACATTTCTGTTGTGGTGAAGAGAGAGCTGAGCCGCAAGGCGAAGCTCTCTATTTACCAGTCGATCTACGTTCCTACCCTCACCTATGGCCATGAGCTTTGGGTCATGACCGAAAGGACAAGATCCCGGATACAGGCGGCCGAAATGAGTTTCCTCCGCAGAGTGGCTGGGCGCACCCTTAGAGATAGGGTGAGGAGCTCAGTCACTCAAGAGGAGCTCAGAGTAGAGCCGCTGCTCCTCCACATTGAGAGGGGTCAGCTGAGGTGGCTCGGGCATCTGTTTCGGATGCCTCCTGGACGCCTCCCTGGGGAGGTGTTCCGGGCATGTCCAATCGGGAGGAGGCCCCGGGGAAGACCTAGGACACGCTGGAGGGACTATGTCTCTCGGCTGGCCTGGGAACGCCTCGGTATTCCCCCGGAAGAGCTGGAGGAAGTGTCTGGGGAGAGGGAAGTCTGGGCATCCCTGCTTAGACTGCTGCCCCCGCGACCCGGCCCCGGATAAGCGGTAGAAAATGGATGGATGGATGGACATTAACATTTATAACACATTAATAACGGTTTATAACACATTAATAACGGTTTATAACTTAACAGTTTATAATGTAATAATGGTTTATAACATTAATAATGGTTATAAGAGCTGAGCTTGTGCAGGGAAACGATTATTAATGCGTTATAAGCCATTATTAATGTTATAAACCGCTATTAGTTATAAAAATAGTTCATAACATTAATAACGGTTAATCGGGGCATAATGGCCTAATGGTTAGAGAGTCTGATTCGTAACCCAAAGGCTGTGGGTTCGAGTCTCGGGCCGGCCACGACTGAGGTGCCCTTGAGCAAGGCACCAAACCTCCCAACTGCTCCCCGGGCGCAGCAGCATAAATGGCTGAACACTGATCCGGGTGTGTGTTCACGGTGTGTGTGTGTTCACTGCTGTGTGTGCACTTCGGATGGGTTAAATGCAGAGAACAAATTCTGAGTCTGGGTCACCGTACTTAGCCGTATGTCACGTCACTCACAACACATTAATAACGGTTTCCCTGCATGAGCTCAGCTCTCCACTTAGAACACATGCATTAGAACTCGCACACGGAGGATGAACCAGTGACTCAGGCTGACCAATCACAGCGCAGCAGACCTGGTAAAGGGCGTGGTGAAACAAAGAGGTCGATGCCACATCATAACCCTTATAGGGCTAATAATAATAATAATAATAATAATAATAATAATAATAATAATAATGACGATGATGATGATGTTACTGATTCTGCTCGTGTGAGTTTTTGAGCTTAAATTCATTTCCAAATGTAACGTACTGAAAGTTAAAAACAAAATAAACAATAAAAATAAATAACAATTATATTACAATTTATATTCATATTAAAGCTAGAAGAATAAAAATATATAAAATAGCAGTTTTTTATTTGAGTTACTGTATGAGGAGAAACACAAACACACACTTCCACAGGTCTCATGAAGATCACACATTTATTTCAGTACAAAATAGAAAACAAAAAAACACTCCAGCTTTTTTTTTAGGACTGGAGCTCATAGCCCAGAGGATCGAGCCCTTTATCCAACAACAGCAGAGACGACTCCCTCATCTTCTGGAGAAACTTCTGCAGCTCGTCTTTAGAGAACACCTACACACACACACACACACACACACACACACAATGATCACATTTCCTCACACAGAATGAAAGGTGTGTGTGTGTGTGAGACAGTGGGAGGAGTCTGACCTCATAAAGCCGGTGCTGGTCGGAGGTGATGATGTCAGCGAGGCGAAGACTCTCCTGGTGACGCTCGGTTCTCTGCAGCACCGTCAGCAGCAGGAACGTCATCATGGGCAAACACAAGCGGCGCAGCAGAGACATCTGTATGGAGCGTTCTGAGTCCACGTCTGCATCCTGAACAGAGAGGGAGAGAAAAATGATCCTAATCACTCTTCATTCTGCAAGATATTCAGGATAGGAGAGTACATCTACAATGATGATGGTTTAGTTCAGGCCTGTGTGTGTGTGTGTGTGTGTGTGTGTGTGTGTGTGTGTGTGTGTGTGTGTGTGTTACCTCTCGGACATCCACCATCCAGCCTCCGTCCACAAACAGCAGGACGTTGTAGATTCTCTCTTTCACCTCCTCAGTCAGAGCATCCAGCCGTCCCTGCCATTTC
>NC_062536.1:19347594-19367594 GCF_022655615.1 Tachysurus fulvidraco
AGCATAAAGGGGCGTGTCTTGTCAATATGCGGCAGAGAGAGCGTTCATTGCGCTTGTCTGACATTAGCATAAAGGGGCGTGTCTTGTCAATATGTGGCAGAGAGAGCGTTCATTGTGCATGTCTGACATTAGCATAAAGGGGCGTGTCTTGTCAATATGCCATGGAGAGAGTGTTCAGTATGCATGTCTCACATAAGCATAAAGGGGCGTGTCTTGTCAACACGCTGTGGAGAGAGCGTTCATTGCGCATGTCTGACATTAGCATAAAGGGGCGTGCCTTGTCCATATGCGGCAGAGAGAGCATTCAGTGCGCATGTCTGACATTAGCCTCTGCCGTTACCTCTGCCTCGGGTTCTAGGTGTTGAACGTCGTCTTCCACGTGAAACGGAGATAAACCTTTCACGGTACAACACACAGTACTACAAAAACACATCTGTATTACCATAATATTACTTATTGTGTTCATTTACTGATAAAAAATATCCCCTCGGCCAGCTGCGTATGTGAGTGGGGTGGAGCTATCAAAACAGGGGTGACACCCATAGGGTTAGGGGCATGTTTTGTTTTGTTGATTTCAAATGTCAACATTGGCTTACAAACATCGTGCACCCCACCTTTAATCAAATGCCTGCAAATCAGCATTTTATTCTCTTCACAAGCTTGTAACCATCTTTAAAAGTGATTTCTCTGGCAGTGAGCGTCCGGTGTAGATGAGTGCTCACCTGGCCTCCAGGTACTCTCTGGGAAGTTCATCCAATTCTTCATGGCTCAGTCCTGAGGATCGCAGCTCCTGCTCTAACAGTGAGTCCACCAACACACGGAAATACGCCCAAACTGTATCCGCCCATGACTCACATACCGGCAACAACTACATCAACAAAGGGGGAGACAGAGAGAGAGAGAGAGAGAGAGAGAGAGAGAGAGAGAGAGAGAGAGAGAGAGAGAGAGAGAGAGAGATGAGTGTTTTCTCATAAAAAATAAACTTGATATAAAACGGAAAGCCGTCATTTTCCGGACTGATCCCCGGTTAACAGAAGAGCGGCTAAACTCTCAGGACAAGGACAGATTTGAGAAAAGGACAAATAAGCGCACATTTACACAAGGCACCAAGGTAAGAACCTCCAAACTACACAATGCTTTTTATATTGTAAATAAAAACATTTTCTATAATTAAGTTTAACTTCACTAAAACAGAGTGTGAGCCATGGCTGGTGAAATCAGGACAAACCTCCATTCCCTGCTCATAACCTACCCAGAGTATGTGGAAGATAAACGTGCATATAAACACGAGCTACTGAGAAAACACCCAGAAACTCTCAGAGCAGATGTATCTAAAACAGACAAAGTCACTGATCTCCTGTTCTACACTCAACGCACTGACGCCTGGCACGAGGCTCTCTGTAGTCGCTACACAAACCGTACAACAAGGAATATAGATCATGGCAGACAGATAAAAATAAAGGGAAACGGCAGGGACGGTGGTCCTCTGACTGTGAACATCTACTGCAGTGGAATAGTCATGTTCCAGGGAAGTGAAGCCAGACTCCGTTCTGTTCCAGATGACTTTGAAATCTTAAAAGCCCTGAGTAATATACAGCGCCATGGGCACCAAGGCCATGACCCGGGGCGCCAAGGCCATGACCCGGGGCACCAAGGCCATGACCCGGGGCACCAAGACCATGACCCGGGGCACCAAGACCATGACCCGGGGCACCAAGGCCAGGACCGGGGGCACCAAGACTATGACCCGGGGCGCCAAGAACAAGACCCGGGGCGCCGAGACCACGACCCGGGGCGCCGAGACCACGACCCGGGGCACCCAGACCACGACCCGGGGCACCCAGACCACGACCCGGGGCACCCAGACCACGACCCGGGGCACCGAGACCACGCCCGGGGCACCGAGACCACGACCCGGGGCACCGAGACCACGACCCGGGGCACCGAGACCACGACCCGGGGCACCGAGACCACGACCCGGGGCACCGAGGCCACGACCCGGGACACCGAGACCACGACCCGGAGCACAAAGACCACGACCCGGAGCACAGAGACAACGACCCGGGGCACCGAGACCACGACCCGGAGCACCGAGACCACGACCCGGGACACCGAGACCACGACAGAGTCGCCTAGCTTTCAGCAGGGACCACCAAACCCCCAGCTAGAGCCAGCAAGCCTATAGTAAAGGCCATGAAAGCCACAGCCTGTCCAATCATGTACATTACTGCATTGGGCAGATGCTCTTAAACATCCTGTCTGTATCTGATGCTGAGAAGCTAGTTCATGCGTTCATGACCTCTAGACTGGACTACTGTAATGCATTACTAGGTGGTTGTCCTGCATCATTAATAAATAGGTTACAGTTAGTCCAAAATGCAGCTGCCAGAGTTCTCACTAGGACAAGAAAGTATGACCTTTAACCCCAATGTTATCATCTCTACATTGGCTACCTGTTAAGTTTAGAATTGACTACAAACTGCTGCTACTTACGTACAAGGCTCTTAATGGTTTAGCTCCCATGTATCTAACTAGTCTTCTAACACGTTACAATCCTTCACGCTCTCTGAGATCACAAAACTCAGGACTTCTGCTAGTTCCCAGAATACCTAAGTCTACTAAAGGTGGTAGAGCGTTTTCTTATCTAGCTCCCAAACTTTGGAATAGTCTTCCTGATAGTGTTCGGGGCTCAGACACACTTTCCCAGTTTAAATGTAGATTAAAAACTCATCTCTTTAGTCAGACGTACACATAATACATCCCATAATATTGTGCACGATTACATCAGACTTGCTAATATTATGAACAGCAGATACGTTGATTCCTCTCCACTGCATCTACCAGCTCCATATACCAAGTAGGGTTGCAAAATTCCGGGAATTTTCAAGGCTGGAAACATTCCATGGGAAATAACGGGAACATATGGGAATAAACTGGGAATTAAAAAAAAAAAAAAAAGGCAAAAAATGCAGGGTTGCCCCCCCACAAACACTCACTTGAGAAAAAAATGCTTCATTTTACATTTTGATTGGGACTTTTTTAGAAGGGCAAAGTGTGAGGGATGCTTTCATTTTACAGCAATCATAGTGAAATATGTTTATTACAATTATTAAGTTCATTATGTTTATTACAAGCTTAATGTTTATTATGATTTTGTGTTACTCAATGAAATAATCAATTAAAGTTCTACTTACAATTAAATCAGTCAAGACGACATTTCTTAAAATGTGTATTACCTTACATGCCTGTCTGCTTATGACCAAACAATGTTTATTTATGTTTGTATATAATATAGTTTATATACACATTTCCTTATATTTCCAAATAATTCCCATAAATTTCTGTAAAGTTTCTAATTTGTTATATTTCCAAAATTCCCCAGATTAAGTTCCGGTGGAAAGTTTCTGGAAATTTACCGGAAACTTTCCGCCCCTTTGCAACCCTAATACCAATACATACACAATGGGAACTAAATATATCTAATATAAAGCCATCCTTAAAATATTTTGGTTTGCAGTAACAGTAAAAATAAATAAATAAATAAATAAATAAATAAATAAATAAAAAGTTTCAATGTGAAAAAAAAAGTACAGTGTTGGTGATGGTGATTACGTACAGTAGGTATGACGTTAAACAAATTAGCATATCGTGACGTCACTGACTGGGTCTTCGACCCGTGCCTTCGGGCGCATCATCGCAAACCTTATCTTGATGCTGGACAGTTTATCCAGAACTCTGTGCCAAGTTAAAGCGGTGTCCAGCTGTTTTAATGACTTATTTAGATGTATTATGGCGCCCGAACCCGTTAATATTATTTTATTATTATTTAGTTGTTTGAAGAGTAAAAAAAAAAAAAAAAAAGGTCGGCCTTAACGCAAATTTACAACCTGCAAGTCGGTCAGACTTAAAGCAAAAATAAATAAATAAATAAATAAATAAATAAATAAATAAATAAATAAATAAATAAAATTAGTCGGTCCTAAATTGACAGGTTCGTTCGGGTTACGGCAAACAAGAATATTTTTAAGGATGGCCTTAATCTCGAATTTTGTATTCTATTAATCTTTATATCATTCTTTATAATAACCTTTTGTTCTACGCTTATGTTCTGTAAAGCTGCTTTGAGACGACGTTCACTGTTAAAAGCGCCGTAGAAATAAACTTGAGTTGAATCGAATCTTATCCTCTTATCCAGAGTAATGTACAAAAGTGCTGTGAAGTCTCTATGTATAACTAGAGACTCTATCTCTGACTCTATCTACAGTGTCACAGAATAAACGAGTGCTAGTTTAAGTATTACAGGAGACAGCCAGTGACTCTGTGGTTGTGACATCGAGACATTACACACACACACACACACACACACACACACGAGGTCAGACGTGATGTTACCTGTCGGAGGTTTCCGCTCAGCACGGCGTAGATGGCTCGCTCGTACCTGTTGAACTGCTCCTGTAAAGCCACACGTTCACACAACACACATCAGACTCTAAAGTACGCTACACACCGCAGAGCTGCACACGCTCACAGATCAGCTGAAGCTCGGACTAGTTTTCTCTTCTTCTTGTCTTTGTATTTTGAGGCTTTGACAATTCTGTATGTTAACAATCCGTGTCAACAAAGTAGTGTCAAGTTGAGAGAGAGAGAGAGAACTACAGATGTGAGAGAGGAGGAGAGAAAAACGGAAAACGGACAGAGAAAGGGAAAGCGTGACAGAGACAGAGGGAGAGGAGGAGTGAGAGAGAGCGATAGATGTGAGAGAGGAAAAGAGATAAGGGCAGAAAAACAAAATGGTAGGCAGATGTTACAAAAAAGGGAGAGGCACAGACACACAGAGACAGATGTGAGAGACAGACAGATGTGAGAGACAGACAGATGTGAGAGACAGACAGACAGATGTGAGAGACAGACAGATGTGAGACAGACAGACAGACAGAAGTCTGTTGGTGAGACAGATCAGTGTGAAATTCTCACCTCCTCTGCCATCCTCCAACAGCACAATTTCCACACACACCGCTGCGGATTTCCCTCCACTGGCTGCAGTTCCAACGAACCTACACACACACACACACACACACACACACACACACACACACACACACAAACAGGAAATTCTTACTAAATTCCCATTTTGTGTGTGTGTGTATGTGTGTGTGTGGTGAGGGGGGTATGTGCATGCGTGTGTGTGGTGGGGTGCATGCCTGTGTATGTGGGGGTGTGTGTGTGTGTGTATGTGTCTGTGCATGTGGGTGTGTGTGCACGCACGTGGGTGTGTGTGTGCACGCACGTGTGTGTGTGCACACGTGTGCACGCACGTGGGTGTGTGTGTGTGCACACGTGTGCACGCACGTGGGTGTGTGTGTGTGCACACGTGTGCGCGCACGTGGGTGTGTGTGTGTGCGCGCACGTGGGTGTGTGTGTGTGCGCGCACGTGGGTGTGTGTGTGTGCGTGCACGTGGGTGTGTGTGTGTGCGTGCACGTGGGTGTGTGTGTGCGTGCACGTGGGTGTGTGTGTGCGTGCACGTGGGTGTGTGTGTGCGTGCACGTGGGTGTGTGTGTGCGTGCGCGTGGGTGTGTGTGTGCGTGCGCGCGGGTGTGTGTGTGTGCGCGTGCGGGTGTGTGTGCGCGCGTGCGTGCGTGGGTGTGTGTGCGTGCACGTGGGTGTGTGTGCGTGCACGTGGGTGTGTGTGCGTGCACGTGGGTGTGTGTGCGTGCACGTGGGTGTGTGTGCGTGCACGTGGGTGTGTGTGCGTGCACGTGGGTGTGTGTGCGTGCACGTGGGTGTGTGTGCGTGCATGTGGGTGTGTGTGTGTGCATGTGGGTGTGTGTGTGTGCATGTGGGTGTGTGTGTGTGCATGTGGGTGTGTGCATGTGTGTGTGTGTGTGTGCATGTGGGTGTGTGTGTGTGCATGTGGGTGTGTGTGTGTGCATGTGGGTGTGTGTGTGTGCATGTGGGTGTGTGTGTGTGCATGTGGGTGTGTGTGTGTGCATGTGGGTGTGTGTGCATGTGTGTGTGCGTGTGCATGTGTGTGTGCGTGTGCGCGCATGTGGGTGTGCGTGTGTGCGCATGTGGGTGTGCGTGTGCATGTGGGTGTGCGTGTGCATGTGGGTGTGTGTGTGTGTGCATGTGGGTGTGTGTGTGTGTGCATGTGTGTGTGCATGTGGGTGTGTGTGTGTGCATGTGTGTGTGCATGTGCATGTGGGTGTGTGTGCTAGTTAAATTCTAACGTTACATTAGACTTGTGGGTCCTGTGTCTCTTTAACATGAAAGGACAGGGACAAGGTAACTCAGGGTATCATCTGTCTCTGTGCCATTTGTCCCGTTGTTTAAGGTGGCCATTTGTTTCAAGGTCTGAGCAAGACTGTTATGTTAGTGGGGTTAAGGGTGAAATCCCAGGATCTGGTGTGGGGGCTGTCACATCGCTCCATGCTTTGATTGTCACCCGAGTGTTTTGTCTCTATCTGATGGGACTGCCCCTAAAATGGGTATATTTACAATGTATTACAACTGTAAGTCAGACGTGATGACT
Organism: Tachysurus fulvidraco; assembly: GCF_022655615.1. Classification (NCBI taxonomy): domain Eukaryota; kingdom Metazoa; phylum Chordata; class Actinopteri; order Siluriformes; family Bagridae; genus Tachysurus; species Tachysurus fulvidraco. The sequence continues at coordinate 19,354,125 of NC_062536.1, forward strand.
GCAGCGCCTGTGCAGGGACGCTCTGACTTACAGACTCGTTTCATCGTGTATCTACAATAAAGATTACTGCACAAGGATGTCCAAGTCTCCTGGTCTTCTCTGGGAAACGGTTACAACAGTGGGTGTGTGGGTGGGGGGGTGTGTATGCGTGTTTGTGTGTGTGCATTGTGTGCATTGTGTGCGTGTGGGTGGGTGTGTGGAGGTGTGTGTGTGTGCGCGTGTGTGTGTCTGTGGGTGTGTGTGCATGTGTGAGTGTGGGTGGGTGTGTGGGGGTCTGCATGCGTGTGTGTGTGTGTGTGTGCATGTGAGTGTGTGTATGTGTTTGTGGGTGTGTGTGCATGTGTGCGCGCGCGCGTGTGTGTGTGGTGTGTGTGTGAGGAAAATCTGACCTTTACTGTAGTTGGGGTCATGGTAAAGTTTCCAACCCTCCAGGGTGGCAGCACGCCAGGCCTGACCACATCTCTTACACAGCCTCTGAGCCTACACACACGCACATGCGTGCACGCACACACACACACACACACACACACACACACACACACACACACACACACACGCACATGAGCACACACACACACACAGAATGGGAGAAATAAAGTCTGTGTGTTGCAATTAATAAAATCAACATACTGAAAAGAAATTGTATATTAAAAATCTATCTGTCTGTCTGTCTCACTGTCTGTCTCACTGTCTGTCTGTCTCACTCTCTGTCTGTCTCACTGTCTGTCTGTCTCACTGTCTGTCTGTCTCACTGTCTGTCTGTCTCACTGTCTGTCTGTCTCACTCTCTGTCTGTCTCACTGTCTGTCTGTCTCACTCTCTGTCTGTCTCACTGTCTGTCTGTCTCACTCTGTTTTTATTTATCTCTCCCCTTTTCTATCTCTCTCTCACACACACACACACACACACACACACACACACACACACACACACACACACACACACACACACACACACACACACACACCTCATCGGTCATGCCGGCGCGGATGAGTGTGTAGATGTATCTGAGCAGACGGGCGTCGTCCTCTCTGTCCAGGTCTGCTAGCGGCCGTTTCTGTCTGATGGGGGCGTCGGGGTCCAGCTCGGTCACCAGCGGTCTGCTGAAGGACACACTGGTCTGATCCCTCCTCAGCTTCAGTGTGTGTAGAGTGTTCTCCCTACACACACACACACACACACACACACACACACACACACACACACACACACACACACACACACACACAGTAAAACACTCCAGCGTGGTGCTGTTATAGAGAACAGATCAACAGTTCCATGTGTTGTTCTCACCAGTACACAGACTTGGCGTAGTATTCAATATTATCTGAGAAATCACCAATCTCGTCTTTGGCAATGCTCTCGAGCCAGTCCACTACCAGCTACACACACACACACACACACACACACACACACACACACACACACACACACACACAGGTAAAGAAAAAAATAATAATAATTTTGGTGAAACTTGGTACATATAATGTGCGTGTCTGTGTGTACGTGTGTGTGTACATTTGTGTTTACATGTGTGTGTGTGTGTGTGTGCGTACATGTGTGTGTGTGTACATGTGTGTACACGTGTGTGTGTACGTACATGTGTGTGTGTGTGTGTACATGTGTGTGTGTGTGTGTGCATGTACGTGTGTGTACATGTGTGTGTACCTGGCTCTGTCGAACCATGCTGTCCCTCTGAAAGAACTGCTCCATTATAGACTTCTCACTTTCACTGGGAGACTGATACAGAACACATTGTTACTCTCACACACACACACACACACACACACACACACACACACACACAAACACACACACACACTCTTTTCAAACATCACTTACACTTATGTCCATCATCAGTCCGTCCTCCATAGCTGTCTGAATCCTATCCCTGTGTGAGTGTGTGTGTGTGTGAGTGTGTGAGAGAGAAAGTGAGACAGAACATTTAAATTGTCTTGACAGCAAGAATAAATCTGCATCAATCTTTTATTATCAGTCTTCTCAAAGCTATGCCAATGCTTAGGAATGACTGTATGTGTGTGTGTGTGTGTGTGTGTGTGTGTGTGTGTGTGTGTGTGTGTGTGTGTGTGTGTGTGTGTGTGTGTGTGTGTGTGTGTGTGTACCTGTACAGTGAGGTGATGAGCCTCCAGGTGACTGTTTCCTGCTGCAGAAGCCAGGTGATGCTGGCTGTTTTAGAGGATTTCTGTTGACTGGAAGATGAGCGCAGAACCAGCTTCTGCAGTGTGTTCACCTAAAACACACACACACACACACACACACACACACACACACACACACACACACACACACACACACACACACACACACACACACACACACACATCACAACCTGTAAAAGACTCCAGAGGGTTTATCAGAAATGTAGCGTGGTGTATGTGTGTATGTGAGTGTGTGCAGGTGTGCGTGTGGGTGGGTGTATGTGTGTTTATGTGTGAGTATGTGTATTTATGTGTGTGTATATGTGTGTATATGTGTGTATATGTGTGTGTGTGTTTGTGTTTGTACCTTATCTTTACAGATTGCCTCATAGTCCTCCAGCAGATCAAACACAGCGGTGGAGGAGTGACGCAGATATGACTGTAGAAAATCAGGGAACAGACTGACTGATGCTGAGAGAGAGAGAGAGAGAGAGAGAGAGAGAGAGAGAGAGAGAGAGAGAGAACATAGAAAGAGTGAGATATGGGAAAAAAGGTCACTTATGCCATTTTTCTTATTTGTTTTTATTGTTTAACACGCATCTGTGTGTCTGTGAGTGTGTGTTTGTGTCTGTGTGTGTCTGTGAGTGTGTGTTTGTGTCTGTGTGTGTGTGTGTGCGTGTATGTGCGCGTGTGTGTGTGCATACCAGCCTCTCCTGGATCCTCCTCCTTCAGCATAATGCCGCTCATGTTCATCTCCTCTGTGAAGCTGCCATCACCCAGTACAGACAGAGGAGATGGGTACAGACTGTTGGTCCAGTCGCTGTCATCCAGGTTCTGCCAATCACACACACACACACACACACACACACACACACACACACACACACACACACCTCATTTCTGTGATTTATGATGATGTTAACTGATCAGAGTGTTAGAATGCATGTGAGTGTGTGTGTGTGTGTTCATTCATTCATGCGTACATGTGTGTGCGCATGTATGTGTGTAAGTGTGTGAGCATATATGTGTGCATATGTGTACATAAGTGTGTCTGTGTGTGTGTGTGTACATAAGTGTGTATGTGTGTGTATGTATATATGTGTATGTGTGTATATATGTGTATGTGTGTGTGTATATATGTGTATGTGTGTGTATATGTATATATGTGTATGTGTGTGTGTATGTGTATATGTGTATATGTGTGTGTGTATGTGTATATGTGTATGTGTGTGTGTATGTGTATATGTGTATGTGTGTATGTATGTGTGTTTGTGTGTATGTGTATGTGTGTGTATGTATATATGTGTTTGTATGTGTGTATATGTGTGTGTGTGTGTGTGTGTGTATGTGTGTTTGTATGTGTGTGTATGTATATATATGTGTGTGTGTGTGTATATATGTGTGTGTGTGTGTGTGTGTGTGTCCCTCACCATGGTGAAGCTGCCTTTGGGCCGTGGCGTGTGCACGAAGCGAGACGACCTGTTCCCGGTGCCCAAGATGGCCGACACATCTGGGTTTTTAAGCGCACTTCTCGGGGTGACTGTGTACAACAACATGTTCACTCAGACACATCTGCATTAAAGAGAACACACGCATTATTTAAAACCATCAGGGGTCTTACACGTCTGCTTGAGCAGAGATCCGGGGGTCTGACGCAGCAGGGGTCGCGCCGGGGTCACGGCATCAGTGACGGCGGCTGAAGGAGACTCATCCTGTGCCAAAGGGACTGGGAGAGGTGGTTAAGGTGCAAACACACAGGAGGGGGCAACTAACAGTGCAGCTCTATTATCTGTGGCAATGTACGACTACTTAAGCAGATATTTAGTGTAACAACGTGTTAATGTTAGAATTTATTAGTTACATTTACAGCATTTAAAAAAAAAACTTACACAGACAAGGAAAAAAAAGCTAGTTTAAGTGTTTTAGGAAGATGAAGGTCAGCTACAGGAGCCAGTGGTGGAGCTCAGCAGTGTGGTGGTGTGGAGAACTTCGGCAGGTTGAAGACAAGTCACACAGCTGCATTATGGATCATTTACAGAAGGTGAACTGTGTTCATATGTAGACCTGACAGAGAGAGCTGCAGTAGTCCAGTGTTGACATGACAAGATACTGAACACGAACCTGAGCAGCCCGTGTGGGGAAAATACGGCTGATGGTGTAGTTGATGTTACTGATAGTTATGATGATGGACATTAATGAGACATGGAAAAGTTTTACACTGATCGAGCTCCACGTCCTTGGTAAGGATACACGCCACCTTTTTGTGTGAGCTTTTCCTTCGGGCGGCTCGTGTCACTTCTGATTCTCGGACCACTGGGGAGTTCAGACTCCTAAACACACACACACACACACACACACACACACACACACACACACACAACAGGTCACTAACAGTCTTATAACCCGCCTCCATCACGTTCTGCATGAGAGGCTTGAGAGGAGTCGCTCATGGGGTCAGACCGTAAGTCAGATAAGAAGCAATGTGTGAAGTGTGTTTCAGGCTTCATCTGTATCGTGGTGTACAGTGTTGTGTAACTTTTATACAGTTTATAGATCCAGCTTCACCTCCCGGACCTTTATCTATAGCTCTGTATCTATTTATACAGATATACACAAGTTTTATATGATTTACTTTCCAACAGGATCAACCCTCAGAACGACTCGGTGAGTCGGTTCACTCTTACAAACAGCTCAGAGGTCTTTTAAAGCGCCAAACATCTCGATTTTAAACTACACTTCAGAGACAGAAGGAAATAAATCGCAGAAAAATAGTTTTTATATATACATACATAAAAAAAACCAAAAAAAAAAAAACCAAATCATTCGTACGAGTCGCCTGTAAACCTTCACCTGAAAGAGCCGGTTCAAAGAGCCGAGTAGTTCGAGTTCGACACATGACCGGTTATTATTATTATTAACCAAAACACTTTACTCTATAAAGGTATTTTACATCATATCCCCAGAGTTTAATGTTTAATTCTGTTTGATTTAACGGATAAATATTTACACACAACATTAAATCCTCGTGAATGTTGACATGTGAGCTTTTGCTAGTTAGCTTACTAACAAGCTAACAAATCAGCCAGCTTACTAAATTAACCGCTCCGATAACGAGTAGACAAAACAAAAATATCACAAACGTCATAACAATATAAAATTATAATATTTACCAGTCCATGATGACTGTAATTAAGTCTTATAGCTGTGATTAGCCAACGTTTTGTAATGCGGCTAGTTTTGCGCCTTCGGATCCTCCAGTCGGTTCAGTCCCAATCCGCGTTCGTTACTATCCCTAGTGCACTAAACAGGGTGCACGAGCCGCATTAAACCCTATAGATAGTGTACGGATGTAGGCAGCACATAGCGGTATGGGATTACACCCCGCTCCTTCGTTGGTTCTTAATGAACACATAAGACACTTTAACGGTTCGCCATCTAGTGGCGAGTAATATAAATGACACAATTTACAGAAATTTTATTTATTTAAACATGTAATGAATGAATGAATGATCATTAATGATTTATAATTATTTAATAAATAATAATTCAGATATTTATCTGAAATTCTTTTGATTCCATGAGACGTGATTTTATTTTGTTAGTTCGTTTTGTTTTCTATTATTGTTTAGACATTAACGATTGACACATTTTTTGTTTTGTTCTACAGTAGATGCCATAAATATTCACCCCTTTGTACTTTTCCAGATTTAACCAGGTACTGAAACGGATCATGATCTGTTTTCTGCACTAAACCCTGCAGCCTGCTTTTTTTCTGCTTTCAACTGTGATTCACTGAGTCGATTCACAGGCTCACTAACATTAAAAGAACCGACTCTTTTTTCCCCCCGAACCGATTGTGGTCAGGTTTTTACTATGAATCATTTTACTCCAACGAACAGCTCAGAAAGAGCTTTTGATTCATTCATTCATTCATTCATTCAAATCAGAACCAGAATCAGAATAAGAAGGAGTTTTATTGCCTTTAAGTGTGCAGTTTTAGTTCCAGCAACACACAGAAAATAAAAATAAGATGAGAATAAAAAATAAGAAATGAACAAACACAACTACATATCTGTCAAAACAAATAGACAAAAATAAAAAAATTAAAATGAAAAATAAACAAATTGTATATACAGTTGTACAATAAATGAAGCACGATGCTGGCAGCGTCACCGAGAGTCGCCTTCATGGCTGTTTAACGCTGTTTTATATTTAAGATATTGCTGCTACGCAAACTTCTCTGAGATCTTAGACAAAGAGTAAATGATTTTATTTATCACTGATTAACGTACAGACGATTCAGACGTCCGAATCCGTATGTAACCGATCCTTAAATTACACTCGGTTTGCTTCATCTGACCTTTTGAGACATAAACAGTAGACCTGTTGTGAGACCCTGGCAGGTAGGACGGAGTTACAGGAATCTGCCTAGGCTTTAATACTTGTTCTCTGCCAATAAACCTAAATAAATGTACAATAATGTACCTAAATAATGTACCTAAGTAAAGATACACCTCAACCAATTATTAACTTATCCCTCAGAAGACAGACAGGAATAGATAGTACAAAGAGAAGGAAAAATAGGGAAAGAAAAGTGAAACGTAAGGTGAATAGACAAAGGAAAATTGATGTAAAAATACAAAAGGTTAAATAGTTGGTTGAAAAGTTGAGAGATTTGAATATGAATGTTTAGAAGAAGACACCGAGGGATTAGACGCTGTACGTAGACAGCTGGAAGAAGATTCCAAAAGAAAAGAAGATTATAAAAGAAGATTATAATGCATTATGTTTTATTATGTTTTATTTTCAGAAGTTCAGGAGAATAGTTCTCTGTATAGCTTTTCTTTTTCTTATGTCCATGTATTCTCATGTGTAGAATTGATAAGATCCATTCATTCATTCATTTTCTACCGCTTTATCCGAACTTCTCGGGTCACGGGGAGCCTGTGCCTATCTCAGGCGTCATCGGGCATCAAGGCAGGATACACCCTGGACGGAGTGCCAACCCATCACAGGGCACACACACTCTCATTCACTCACTCACACACACTACGGACAATTTTCCAGAGATGCCAATCAACCTACCATGCATGTCTTTGGACCGGGGGAGGAAACCGGAGTACCCGGAGGAAACCCCCGAGGCACGGGGAGAACATGCAAACTCCACACACACAAGGCGGAGACGGGAATCGAACCCCCAACCCTGGAGGTGTGAGGCAAACGTGCTAACCACTAAGCCACCGTGCCTCCCCTGATTGATAAGATTAATGTTGCTTATTTTAACCGTGAACTTAAATGATGTTTCTTGTAGTGAAAGCTTAAAAGCCCACTGTGCATTCGCTGGGAGTAATCTGCACACAAAGTGTTTCGACGCTCGCTGACGAATTCGACGGTGAGAGAAAGCTTCAATCATTTATAATCACAGCTTGGCAGCTGCAGGAAGTTAAACCGTAACCATGTGACCATATATAGAAGTGTTAAATTTATAAATAAGATAAAAACATGAGTAGGACTCAGAGGGTCACAGACGAGAAATGTTTGGGGGAACGAGATTTCATGTTGGCCCAAGGGGGGACAGACTCGTCAGCGAAAGTACATCGTGTGTGCGTACTATTGTAGACAGCCTTAGTGCATGTTATACTCTGTGTGCATCAGAGAACAAACACAAGCTTACACTCGGAGAGTGTTCGATTATTTTGATTACTTTACATATATTACACACATTTATCTGTATTACGTTGCTTTTAATAAAAACAAGGCCTCCCGTTGTGAGGACCCTGAAAAGACAAAAAGGTCTAAGTCTGACTCCTTCATTTAAAGATTCAAACAATATATTAGGGAGAAGAACTTGAAGAGGATCCTTTGTTAGAAGACCGAGGGACTTCGAAGGACACCTGCGTTCAAGGTAAGACCAACTCTGATAGTTGATCTTGTGTTTTCCAAATGAACCCGTGCAAACAGGGACACATTCCTTAGTGGGATTGTGGAAGGGTTTCCTACGGAATCCGATATGTGTCACTAAGGGACTCGTACGTCAGTATAAATGACTTCAGACCTGATCTGAGTCTAAATAAAAAAAGAAATAAATGACAGCCGAGACGTTTAGTGAAGATATTTTACACCATAGCAAGATTTTATTTGTCAGTATTTATACAATAAACAAGTCGTCCTGCAAAAGTTATTATATCTGTAGAGATGCATTTCATAAAAAATAGCTGATGTACAGTCTTTGTGTGTGTTTGTGTGTGTGTGTGTGTGTGTGTCTAAAGTATTGTCTAATAGTATAGAATATTACACAGTGATTCAGATCCCAGTCCCTCATCATCGTTTTCATCATCATCGTTGTCGTCGTCATGCCAACAATCAGATACATCAAAAGCTTGACAATAGTGTTAGTGATGTCATAAAAACCTGAAAGAACAAATTCTTGTGGACTATAAGGAGAAAAACCCTGTGTGTGTGTGTGTGTGTGTGTGTGTGTGTGTGTGTGTGTGTGTGTGTGTGTGTGTGTGTGTTGCACCACCCTGAGGCTGATTCTTTTCCCATAACAGAAGTGTTTTATTTTTCTGCTGCTGCAGCAATTTACCAACGATTACAGTGTTGAATTTAACTACAGGTTACAGTTTTTATCCGTTTATAGTTACATTCGGTTCAGAACAACAACAAAAATGTAGATCAGTGTGTAGATTGTGGATCATATAAAATATCATATTCTTGTGTGTGCGTGTGTGTGTGTGTGTGTGTTAGTTAGTTAGTTAGTTAGTTAGTTAGTTAGTTAGTCTAGACAGATAGATAGAGAAGGATGAATCACTGTAGAGATTTAAGACGATTAATAAACCTGAGAGTTTGTAGGAAAGTGTGTGTGTGTGTGTGTGTGTGTGTGTGTGTGTGTGTGTGTGTGTGTGTGTGTGTGTGTTAGTTAGTGAGGTCGATACTCGCTGACCAATCAGAATCTATAGCTGTGGCGAAGTCTGGCCAGTCTGTGTGCTGCTTTACAGTCCCAAATAAAATGAAGGAATCAAATATTGCCTGTGTTAGACAGAGAGACAGACAGACAGGCAGAGAGACAGACAGAGAGACAGATAGATAGAAGATAGATAGATAGATAGATAGATAGATAGATAGATAGATAGATAGATAGATAGATAGATAGATAGATAGATAGATAGACAGACAGACAGACAGACAGCTCATAATAATAATAATAATAATAATAATAATAATAATAATAATAATAATAATCCGTTTTTGAGGAAGGTTGCCAGATTGTTGCTATTGTAACATTATTATAAGCATTATTTTAAGGAGTTAGTGGAAGGAGCCTCCAGTGTCTCAGTGTCTCAATGTCTCAGTGTCTCAGTGTCTCAGTGACAATGAATCACAAGCCACATGTTTTTGTTCCTCTCACTGGTGCAGGTTTGTTTGGAGCTGTGATCGTGTGAGAACCTCAAAGGTAAACATAAACAGGTAAAAAGTACAAAGTGTATTTTAATGAATTCAAAACTGGAATCACTGTGTGCTGTTATGGGAAAATAATCTCACACGCGCACGCACACACACACACACACACACACACACACACACACACACACACACACACACACACACACACACACACACACACACACACTGTGGTTTATTATGAGTCGTGTTTGTGTAAAGAGGTGAGTTTGTAGATATTTGGCTGCTGGTTTCTGAAGTGTGACGTGTTGTACGGAGCGTCACGTCACTCATCACGTGAATTTACCAAGTAATCAGATTTTAAATCAGATTTCTGTGTGTCGTCAAACTCATCTTTGTTTTCTCTCTTCAACTCTCAGCTGTACTGATGTGTGTGTGTGTGTGTGTGTGTGGGTGTGTGTGTGGGTGTGTGTGTGTGTGTAAGATGACGTGATACACACTGCTACATTGCACTTATGTCATGTTCGGTCTTTAAACAGAAAAAACACCGATACAGCCAGAGATCTGAGACAGAAACGTCACAATCGATTGCAGTAAAAAAAAAGTCTCAATTCCAGAAATTTCCGGCTTTTTTTCCCCCAACAAGTTTTTCATCTCACACAGAAGATCATTTCATAGGCACTCTTTTTTATAGAGCTTTATATTTCTATATATAATGTGATATACAGTATTTCTGTAGAACTGATAGTCATTTAAAGTGATTTATTAAAAATACATTTTTTTTAAAAATCTGATTTTTTTAAACCCCAGAATCAAACCTCATGTGACTCATCATCATCATCATCATCATCATCATCATCATCATTACTGCTATAATCATCATCATCATCAACATTACTGCCATCATCATCATCATCATCATCACTGCTACCATCAACATCATCACTATCATCATCATCATCATCATCATCACTACTATCATCATCATCACTATTATCATCACTATCATTATCATCATCATCACTATCATCATAATTACTACCATCATCATCATCATCATCATCATCACTATCATCATCATCTTCATCGTCATCGTCAAGGAGACATTTTGCATATATAAGAAAACAAACACAAATAAATTACGGGCTGAAAAAAAATGCATATTTTCCAGGTGAAGTGAGCACAAAAACACAATCTTTCTAGAATACATTTTTAAATAAAAATAATCTTTGTATATTTTATGGTTGTTTATTTATTAACTGCAAAATAAAAGTGCAACATCATCGTTTCACTCGTTGTAGAACTCTTTATATATTTCTCTATGTCCTGTATATGAGTTATAAGGTGTTTGTGTAGACGTTCTGTATTTTGTCCTTTTATTCTCTGTATGAAAATAGAAGCTCAGGTAACAGAGTGTAGTGTAGCAGCTGGAATGTCAGGAATCGACCGCGTCTTCTTGTGAAAATAAGTGTATCCGAGTTAAAGGACGCTGCGAAGGAAAATTATAGTTCAGAAAAAGAAGAAAAGAGAAATTCACTTCCGTTTGTTTATTGAAATGACGTCGTGTCTGTTTCAGTTCGCTCGAGGTGACGTAATACCACTCAGCCAATCAGAGACCGTCGGGGCGGGGCTAGTCTAATGACCGCTGTAGTTTAGCTGCCACCCTATAACACGAGGACTGTTTGCCTTTTATGGAGATGTGTGGGCGTGGCTAAATGTCTGCACTCCGTAATTTATCATCTGCTATTTTATCCACAAAATCTGTCTGACTTCAATAAACATGGTGCGATTTTTTTCCTTAAAAAAAAAACAAAACACTTTTACACGAAACTTTACCAAACGTCCGATAAACAACGTCGAAAGATTTTAGAACCTTTCGAGACGATCGACAATAATATTCTCAGACATTTTCTCTGAACACACACGAGCAAAAAGAACACAAACAAATATTCTGCAAATCGGACTTTATAACCTTTATATACCGAACTTATTTTTTTTCCAGACAGAAGTGAGAAAGTTTTCTCAGCATTACGTCTGTAAATATTCTCCTATTTTTAGTACCTGAAGCGTAGTAAAGTCACCGTACTCGATGCTGATTGGCTGACAGGATAACGGCAGACGGGAGCAGGAGACCAATCAGAAGGCTCTGAGGAGGAAGAGTAGCGGAGGTTGTGTTGTTGTTGCGAGTGAAACAAGGCCGAGTTTATTTACACGGTCACATCATCTCTCTTTATATAATATAATATAATATAATATTTCTCTAATCATCCACCGGATTTATCTGCAGTTTATTTACTTTTAAGGCAGAATGCACGAGATTAACAGACTCCTGCGATCATCCTCCTACATCCTTCATCATCACCATCATCAGCATCATCATCATCATCATCGTCGTCGTCATTATTTTATTTTCTTTACCGAGGAAATAAGACAGTTGTTAAGGTGGTCGGTGTCGTGTCTTTTGAAAAGAATAATTTAGAAATAAAATGTGAACTTTAAAATGCTGGTCTGTGGGTGCAGGTGGGGGGGGGGGCGGATTTGGGGTCTTCGTGATTCTGAGCAAATCGATTCAAACTGAATCGACTTCCTTCATCCACAAGATGGCGATCTGTTTTTTTTTCTTTCTGTGTGCGATATATCGATCGTCACTTCGGGGCTGAGTGAGCTAATCGAAACAAAACAAATCTAAGCGTGCGTGTGTGTGTGTGTGTGTGTGTGTGTGTGTGTGTGTGTGTGTGTTTTATCTGCTGATGGTGGACGAGGCAGATCGCAGGCTGCTCGGGAGTTTATCCGATCCGGGGATTTTCCACGGCCCTGGGGACACGGTCGCCTTCCTGCTCGCCATGTTGCTGCTGTATTTGGACGTCTTTCTCTCCCCCGTCCCCCTGTCTGGCTCTCGCGCTTGCCCTTTGACCTGCTGCAGGATTCCGACACCCTCCATGCTGCCCCTGTTGACCTCAGCATTGCCTCTCGGGGCTTTAGGCAGGTCTCGTTTCTGCTCTTTGGATCGGCTCTTGTTGGATTCTGCTTTCGTGTCGTCTGAGCGATTCTGGTGCCCCTTGTTCCCACCCGAGCTTCGGCGTCTGGTTCTGCTGCCCTCCCGGTGCCGGTTCTGCCCCCTGCTGGACCCCGTGCCTGCTTTCTCCGGCGCTTTAACACCCTGGTGGCAGCTTTCGGTGGCTTCCGTGTCGATCAGAAGCGTGCAAGGTGGCTCTGTAGATGGGTTCACATGGGATGATGGCGACGTGTTAGTTAAGCTCTCAGGGGGCGGAGCTACTTCTGACACGCTTGAGGAGGCTGTAGGGTTAGGATCCCAGGGGGCGGAGCTATCTGCTAAAACATGGATGGCAATAAATAATTGTAACACACACACACGCACACACACACACGCACACACACACACACACACACACACACACACACACATCCCACAGCACCACACAAACACACACACACACATCCCACAGCACCACACAAACACACACACACACACACATCCCACAGCACCACACACACACACACACACACATCCCACAGCACCACACAAACACACACACACACACACACACAGCCCAAAGCACCACACACACACACACACCAGGCACCGGCAACACACTAGTCACACACACACACGTCCACACACACCAACCACACCCACACACACACCAACCACCAACACACACACCCACACCCACACCACACACAACCACAACCCAACCCAACACACACAACACACTCACATCCCCCAGTCACCACACAACCATCCCCGCAACAACCCCACACACCCACACCAATCCCACATCCACCACACAACCACCCCAACTCCCCCCATAACCACACCCACCCACACATCCACCACACCCCCACAACACCCACACACACACACACCCAAGGCACACACACACCACACA
>NC_062536.1:19382594-19397594 GCF_022655615.1 Tachysurus fulvidraco
TAAACACTGTTGATGAGTTCATGAGTTCAAACACTGTTCATTTTCTGCTTCTTAATGTTTATTGGTAATATTGGTTTATTAACTGTTTATTAAAGGTCATTAATGGTTTATTAACTGTTTATTACAGGTCATTAATGATTTATTAACAGTTTCACAGTTTATCTACTGCTAGCTGTGTTATTAATGTTCATTATTTACTGTTTGCTGCATTACTGTTTAATTACTGCTTATAACTGTTTATGTAACGTTTATTAACTATTTATTAATGTTTTTTTCTCTTTGCTTTTTATTGCACATTATTACTTCATCCCCTTTTCAACTGTTTTTTTAAGTTTATTACTTTTAATATTATCCTAATTTTGTGCTGCAGCTCCAACAAGCTCCAACCACACACACACACACACACACACACACACACACACACACACACACACACACACACACACAGATTATTTCTTCATTATCTTCACAGTAAAATATGGAAAATAGTTTCTTATAAACTGATGAAGTAAAATCAGTTCTCCTTCAGACTCAAAGTACAATAAAAAAAACACCTTTTGTAGCAAAGTGTGCAGTAAACAAGGAGGAATTAAAATTACACGTTTAATTAAAACACTGTCTGAAGTTAAAGAAAGCAAGAGGAAGAAAAAAGCGAGGGAGAAAAAAGATAAAAAAAGAAGGCAGGTTTAATCAGAGCGTGTCGGCGACGGAGCTCTCGTCACGGGAGGAGATGAAAGGATGTCAGTGTGTCATCATCAGAAACACACACATACACACACACACACACACACACACACACACACACACACACACACACACACACACACACACACACTGTATGTAGACTATCAGAGCAAAAAAGAGACAGCGTGTGACTGATTATTTAATCACAGAGTGACTGTGGGATGAGTGTGAAGTGTTAGAATAATATTGAAATAATATTTAATGATAAATTTTAGACGCACGTCATGATTTAAGGAAATCTCTTCAATCGTATCCAGCTGAATGGAGCCAAATAAAGACCGCATGGAATTTTAGAGTCTCTGTGTGTAATGTGTTATAACTGCATTATGACATGTTACGAACGTGTTCATACAGTAGATGACGATAGATATGGCCTTCGTCCAAAACGCCACCAAATACAGTGCGTTATTTTATTATTAGTTATATTTGTCATCTTTTCTTTAAATGTAACATTTTGTACATTTAATAACAGAATATTGTTTATACAGAACCGTAAATAACCTGATAAACATGAGCAGTGTTTTAGAGCTCCGATCAAATGCTAGTTTCTTCCCTATTAGCGTTATAATGCGTTATGAACGGTTACATGGGATCAGGGTGGACGTTTAGAAATAATTTCGACAATGTGTGTAATATTTTAGGAATAAGTAAATAAAAAAAATAGATTTATTTTTAAAAATAATTCGGATTGAATTGTGAGAGTTTAACTGATCAGATTCAAGTTGTAAATAAATAAATAAATAAATAAACAAACAAATAAATAAATAAATGTTATTTAACTTAAGCAGAAATAAGTAGTAATCATTTGAAAGAAAAAGAATCTGACATTTTAGTGCAAGCTGCGTAGTTCCTATGTTATGTAGGTGTTATAACAGCTTTATAAAGCATCCCAGACACAGGTTATTAAGTCCTGGTGTGATTAGTGATTAGTGATATAATCAGATGATTTTGCCGGTGAGTAATTAAGGAGAAGACGTTTAAGAGAAAGTCAGGGCTTATAGCGGGGTTATAATTCATTTTACCTGCTTGGGACTCTTCCAAGGTGAAAAGTGACCTGCAATGGTAAAAGAACACAAGTGTTTAACCTCAAACACTGCGTGGGGATAAAAGGATGTGTAAACAAAAGAGAGCAAAATGATGGGATGCCAAGAAGCAGAATTACCACCAAATGATAAAACTGAGTATCAAACACTGACATTCACCAACAAACACCAACGTTGACCTTTAAACTCCATTATTCACCATAAAAAACAACATTAACCACCAAACACCGACATTCACCAACACTACAAACATTCACCTTCTTCATTTTCATAAGGCTTCTTTAAACACCACCTTTCACCATAAAACTGCCATCAAACACCTTCAATCGATCGACGGTGTTTAATCAATATCCAAGATTAAACACCGTTATTCACCATAAATTCCAAATCCCCATCAAACTCCATTCACCAAAAAAATACCAACATTCACCAGCAAATACCAATATTCACGATCAAAACACCATTATTCACTGTTAAATACCAATTTTCACCATCAAGCAGATTCAATCACCATTGAATTCAAATATTCGTTGTTAAACACCAACATTTATCACAAACTCCACTGAATCTCCATTATAACACCATTATTTACCAGAAAACCTAAACATTCGTCACCAAACACCTTCATTCACAACAAAATAAGAACATTCACCATCAAACACCACCAAACAGTTCCATCAAATACCAGTGTGCTCTAACAAACTTTACATTTCATGCTGTATTCAGATCAGGGGGTGTTTAAGCGCAAGCAGTCGGAACATTTCGATTCAACACCAAACAGACGACACCTTTGAAGTGAATCAGATGAACCAGATGAAGTGAATCAGATGAATCAGATGAAGTGAATCAGATGAATCAGATGAACGCGACGGTGTTGAATCCTGCTTCTGACTCCCACACACTGTATACAGATGAAGACAATCAGTGAAGCAGCTTCCAGCTTCACAAACACTTAAACATACATACTGAGGTGTTTATTTAATCCTCAGCAGGTCAAGAGCAGGTTACAGAAGTGAAGAAATAAAAAGGGAAAAGAGTAAAAAAGCACGTTGAAGGTAAACAAGCATCTAAACATCAAACGGGGAAAATTAATGAATGCGTAAAAGTGCGCTTCAGAGCGGCCTTGAAGACTCACACACACACACACACACACACACACACACACACACACACACACACACACACACACACACACACACACACACACACACACACACACACACACACACACACCACAAAGACACACACACACACACACAACAAACACACACACACACACAGACGATCACACACACACCCACACACACAACACACACCACACACCACACACACCACCACACACCACACAACACACACACACACAACACACAACCACACACACACACCAGCACACACACAACACCACACATCACCACACACACACACACACACACACACACACACACACCACACCACACCACAACCACATCACACACACACACCACACACACATCACAGGATACGCACTACCCACACACACAACACAAGCACACACCTACATCACACACACACAGACACTCACACACTCACACACACACACGCACACACACACACACACACACACACACAGACACACACACTCTCACACACACTCACACACACTCACACACACGCACACACACGCACACACACACACATGCACACACATGCACACACATGCACACACACACACACACACACATACACAAACACACAAACACACACATACACAAACACACAAACACACACACAAGCATGCACACACGGACACACACACGCGCGCGCACACACGGACACACACACGCGCGCGCACACACACACGCGCACACACGCGCGCACACACACACACACACACACACACACACACACAATTTTCCCTTTTCATATCTTCATGCCTTTGCACAGTAAAATAAATCTCTTCACAGCAAACACAAAAACAACGATAAAAACAAAACAGGAGATCAGTGACGCAGGAAACGAGACGTAAACACCATTCACATGCCTCACTGAGCCGCTGCTACTCCTGTCTCAGACACCAGCTAGCGGCCTCTTGTGCTCTTTAACGTCTGAAACGATCTGTTACACGAGCAGGATGACGGAGTGCAGAGGAAAGAGAGAAGGGAGAAAATACACAGCTGTAGATTATGGTGGTGCATGATGACAATAATAACTACACCACACCAAACACCGACGCCGTTACACCTGACCTGTGATGCAGTCGTGTCAGGAACTACGTTTTCAGATCATACCTTTAATCAGGGTTGCCAGATTTCAACAAAATTTCCATTCAATTTGTTGCAACAGCTTGCAGGAATTCCTATTTCTGACCACTAGGGGCAATACTACTACTTTTACTACTGCTACTATTAATAACCCCTCTTCTCACATGGGTTGTGTAGTTTGCTCCTTCTGTACCCAGGATTAATACCACATGTATATCCTGACTGACTTCATTTCCTGATCTTTCACACTGTACATTCCCAAACCCTGGAATAACCTTCTACTAATTTGCATATTTGCATATCAACATCCCTGATTGGATAAATCCGTCACGTGACACTCTAAATGACGTCTCGTCCCACCCAAGCTCTCACATCAGCGGGGACAGAAGATCAGGTCGGTGCTTCTGAACCCGAGCAGGTTCTGTTAGCTTCCACAGCTTTTTAGTTTGTCTTCTAGTCGACCAGCCGTTCGTTCTGGTTTTCACCTTTCTCTCTCCTTCCCTCTCTATCTCTCGCCCTCTAACTCTGTCTTCATCCTTTTCTCCATCGTTATCTGTCTCTCCGTCATTTTTCTCTCTGTCTGTCCATGTCTCTAATTATCTCTCCATCATTCTCTCCCTCCTGATATCTCTGTTGCTGTGTGTGTGTGTGTGTGTGTGTGTGTGTGTGTGTGTGTGTATGTGTGTGTGTGTGTGTAAGCTAATTGAAACACAGTGTGTGTAATCAGTACATCTGATGTCCATTTAATGCCAAATCAGCAGCTTCTCCTAGTTTCACAGCCAGCATGTGTTTCATTATCTAAGTGAGACCTGAGGCTCACTGTGTCTCTCTCTCTCTCTCTCTCTCTCTCTCTCTCTCTCTCTCTCTCTCTCACACACACACACACACACACACACACACACACACACACACACACACGCACAAACCTGCTGCATTTCACACACACTCCTTGCTCTCTGATTGGCCGGACCAGCTGCAGAGGCGTGACCTGTCTGCACCTGATTGGCTTTCTGGAATCTGAGTGCTGGTGTAGTGAAGTGAATAATCACACACACACACACACACACACACACACACACACACACACACACACACACACACACACACACACACACACACACACGCTCATATGAAATCTAGCCAAGTCATCTGCGTAGGGAACACACTGCCGAATCCTCGGGCTGAACGCCCGTCTCTGAGAGTAATATCTGAGCCAATTACAAAGCGGCTCAGATTAAAAACCTGAAAAAAAGAGACACTATTAAAGCTGAACTGCCTCGAGGCAATTACCATAAACTTGTAAAATACTTTATCTTCTCTGCTACATCCTAGACGTTTATTTGTGCAGCGTCTCAGACAACACTATCAAACCCTTAAGTGTGGCTGTGTTCCAAATCTCTCTTTCCACACTACATTTACATAGAGAACACACTCAGGCAATAAGGTGAGATATGCCCCTTTTCCACCGAGGCAGTTCGAGTGCTGTTTCGGATCAGAGCCTAATTTAGAACCAGTTCTTTCTGTTTCGACCGCCAAAGCACCGGCTCTGCGCCAGGAAAAGTGGTTCTTAAGTAGCACCAAAACGTTGCTGGTCTAGACTTAAGAACCGCTTGTGTCAGGAGCTGTGGGCGGGGCTGTGGGCGGGGCTACTGTTAGCGCATTTGATAATGTACCTTAAGTATACTAATGTTTAATACACTTTTACTTTACCGCGATATGATACATTATCAGCACACATGATAGTAGGTAGCTACATGCTAAGGCTAAATTTTTTTTCTGTGTTAACGATAAAATAACGTTATGTACTTTATCGATTACAACCTCCGTTTATACAGATTACACGGAGCCGCACGTACACGTTTTATTCGCCGCGTTTGGATGCCAGTGTAGGTTCGCAAAGCCATGAGCATTAACAATAATGTAACATCCGCCGTTGTTGTTGTTGTTGTGTTTGTGTTTGTCGCTGCTGCAGTAACGTTGCTGGGACACGTGACACGTATACAGTGACGTCACACTCGGCGCTGTGATGCTCTCTAGCCGGTGGAAAGGCAAACCGGTTCTTAGAAGGTTCACCAGTGGAACCAACTTTGAACCAGCACCAGCGCTAGCTCTGAACCAGCACCCGGTTCTTTCCGGTGGAAAAGGGGCATTCAGGTGAGTCGACTCACGGAGCACAACGAACTGTAGTGTAGATGTGCAGAAGTGTGTGAATGGGACTCAGCTTGTGTGTGTTATTGTATAAATAAACTCTGGATGAAGCTGCTGTGTGATTTTTATGATGTTTTTGTGCTCCTGACATACACAACAAAGCATAAGCATCAATCTGACTCTGATTCAGAATGAACAAACGGAACACTTGTTAAGTTCGGGATCTTTTCAGTCCTAGACTCTTTAGAAAGCAGGATGCAACATACAATAAAAAAATCATCATTAAACTAAAAATTCATTCCTTTTTTTAATCAGTAAATATAGATGATTAGCATTTTTAGTCGTATTTAATGAAGCAATTAATTAGCAGTCAATCCTGTGTTATTTTTTTGATACTTTACGTCACGTACGTCATTTATTTCCAACATAAATTCCGGTAAAGCTCCAGTAAACACCGCGAGCTTCTTCCTTCTTCTCTTAAATAGTCTTAACAGACGACGGTGTTATTTCTCTGATACTTTTCATCGTGTATTTACAGAGAGATTAAAAGAGTATTTGAAATACGGTATTTGACATTTTTTTGTAATAATCTCATCAAGACTTGAAAGTTGGATCCTATCAAGCATATTTCTTGCAATACGGTGTGATTGTTTTGCTGTTGAAGAACTGTCTCAGAAATAAAAAAAGAGATTTTGATTCGTGTGTCATTTTTGTACAAACGCGAAGCTGTAGCTCAGGTCCAGGTTCTCTGTGTTAATGAGCGATTGTGTTAGACAGTGAGGTGAATAATAACTAGTAAATGAGTCGGGATAGTGAGCGTGGTGAAGATCGCGGCGTGCTGCGGCAGTAATTATCAGCCTGTTTGTAGTCCGTACACACACTCGGTGGACGGACGAGTCCGATTTCTCCTAATGACGAGATCACAGCTGCTGCAGATCATTAGCTCTGTGATGAGACGAGACGCAGCGATCTGTATTCCTAAAGCAACCATGAAACCCTGTTACACTCTCATTATATCACACACACTCACACACACACACACACACACACACACACACACACACACACACACACACACACACACACACACACACACACACACACACAATGCTCAATTCTGATTGGTCAGAAGAAAAAAAAGAGCGGTTACGACTGTTTGTTGCTGCTATATACAACTTAAATGTAACTATAACCAGATAAAAATAACCAGAACTGTTCCTTATAACAACGGAATACATCGCTTCATATTCTGTTGCTATAGTAACACTAGCACTGCTTCCTCACATTAGCATGTTGTTAATTATTTTACCCTAACAGCCTGTTTATTCTTCACACAAATGACATTTAAACTGTTTACTGACCAAAACCATGTTCAGAGTATTACATCTAGACAAACAGTGTAAAGAATCGTCTGATCTAAAATAAATCAATGAACAAACGCTCGGAGCGTCTCCGAGAGCAGATATGGGTTTGATATCAACATTTACTCTGAAGATACAAACATTTGTGTAGAGAAAAAAATGAGCGGTTTTGTTTTTCTGGATCTTTTCTATGAAAATTTCACCTCCAGTATTGTAGAGAAAAACAGAAATAGTGATGAACTAGAGGTCTTCACGGGTCCACTTAGATCCGAAAACCCGAGGTCCGACCCGAGACCCGAGCGAGTTCGGCTCTAAAAGTTTCACGTGTGCCTCGGACAAGAGTCGGGGATAATAATAGCGGCATCGGGTCTCGGGTAATTTAAAATGAATGTGTTTTTCCCAAACGGACCCGAGAAGACCCGGACTACTGTATCTCGTGTGTGTGCATCGACTCGAGTCCTTTTCCAACCTCTCCTCTGTTTGCCAAGATTGTGTGGCTGGCGCTAAGCTAATTTTCGTTGAAACAGACCTGTCAATCAATTTTGAATCCACGCTGTAGCGGTTACTTTTCTGTCTGACTGCTGCGTGCAGGTTAGGGTTAGGGTTAGACATTCGGGTCCAGTCGGGTTAAAAAAAATTGCCAACGGGTCGGGTCGGACTCGGGTCTAATTTTTTCGGGTTTGTCTCGGGTCGGGTCTTTCTTAAAAAAATAAATAAATAAATTATGCACGTCGGGTTCGGGTAAAAAGTGATTCGGGTCACTTCGGGTCAGGAAGACCTCTAGATGAAACTCCTAAGTGTCTACTTTCAAATGAGCTTCGTATTAACACGACTGTGGAGTGAGAAAGTGTAGCTTTAAATAAATATCTGAAAGTGTCAACTAAATTCTTAATGATCCATTATATTGATTGAGTTAGTAATTAGTCTAGTCTTAGTAAACTAAACTAGTCTAAACTAAGTAAACTAAGACTAGAGTAAAACTGGAGTGATTTAAGTAGATGACTAAATTATGACAAAAACTGGATTACATTTAAGTAAAAAGACTAAAACTAAATCAACACTCTGTTCTGAACAGATCACGTCTGAGAAACGAATCCCATCTCAGAAACGAATCCCGCCTCAGAAACGAATCCCGCCTCAGAAACGAATCCCGTCTCAGAAACGAATCCCACCCCAGAAACGAATCCCGTCTCAGAAACGAATCCCGTCTCAGAAACGAATCCCGTCTCAGAACCGAATCCCGCCTCACAAACAAATCCCGCTTGAATAGCATCGGTTTTAAAAAACGCTATAAAATAAAATTCTCACACAGATTCCTTTCACATGCAGTAAAGAAACCCAGAACTCTAAATCTAACATTCTGCTACTTCTGAATATTTAAATTTCCAAACCCAGTCCGACCGGCTGGAAGACGACACCAGATGGCGCTGTGGTGATTTGGGCGAGAGAGAACGTGTAGGTCCGAGAGAGGTCGAGAGAACGTCTGGTCTCAGAACGCTGACTCGGACTCTTCATGCCGAGACGGTGCCAGTTTAATCGAAACGCCATCTGTAAGCAATTACAGAGTCGCTGACGGAGACTCAGATGCTCATGACATCACAATTTGCTTCAGACATACAGTATGTTTCGATTGGCATTACAGAGAAAAGGGAGAACTGCAAATGTGAAAGTGGGACAGGTCTAAACTCCAGAAGAGCATGAAAGATGATAGAATGATAATATATATAACAGATGGTGAGAGAGAGAAAGAGGGAGAGAGAAAGTGAGAGAGGGAGGGAGAGAGAGAGGGACTGAGAGAGAGAGAGAGAGAGAGAGAGAGAGAGAGAGAGAGAGAGAGACAGGCAGAGAGAGAGAGAGAGAGATAGAGAGAGAGAGAGAGAGAGAGAGAGAGATAGATATAGAGATATATAGAATACTGTTGGGGTGAATAGATGTATAGATACATGTGATATATATAACATGTATAGAGGATATAGAAGGGATAGAGAGAGAGAGAGAGAGAGAGAGAGAGAGAAATGTCTTCAAACACAACTAAGATAATATCTTCAACACCATCATCATGCTTTCAGAGCAAAGAAGGACAGAGAATGGTAGAGAAATCTGGATCAGTCAAAGAAGTTGGATGAGAACCACAGCTACAACCTGGACCTGATGAAGAACCACAGCTACAACCTGGACCTGATGAAGAACCACAGCTACAACCTGGACCTGATGAAGAACCACAGCTACAACCTGGACCTGATGAAGAACCACAGCTACAACCCGGACCTGGTGAAGAAACATAGCTACAACCTGGACCTGATGAAGAACCACAGCTACAACCTGGACCTGATGAAGAACCACAGCTACAACTTGGACCTGATGAAGAACCACAGCTACAACCCAGACCTGATGAAGAACCACAGCTACAACCTGGACCTGATGAAGAACCACAGCTACAACCTGGACGTGGTAGAGAACTGAAACCTACCTGAACTACTAACAGAACCTAAATCTGAAGGGGAACTACAGTAAAATATCCAACCTGATAGAGAACTACAGTAAACAACTACAACCATAACAATGCTACAACCTGGTACCCATCTAGCATCAGTACTAGGACTACAGACACAACCTATACCTTATAAAGTGATCGAGAACCTGGACATGACAGAGAACTGTAGACAAAATCTGGACCTGGTAATGAAGTACAGTAAGAACCAGGATATGACAGAGAAGAACACTTAGGATTTGGACCTACAGTAGTAAATATCAATTGGCAAAACTAGGTGTGATATAACACAACACTCAGAACCAGGACCAGAGAACCACCATTAGGACCTGGACCCAATACAGAACTAAAGCTAGAACCTGGGCCTAATAGAGAAATACATCAGAACTTGTACCTGTAAAGAACAACAGCAGACAGGGACCTAAGGTTAGAACGGGGGGCAGACAGTAGAACCCAGAGCAGACAGGGACCTAAGGTTAGAACCGGGGGCAAACAGTAGAACCCAGAGCAGACAGGGACCTAAGGTTAGAACCGGGGGCAAACAGTAGAACCCAGAGCAGACAGGGACCTAAGGTTAGAACTGGGGGCAGACTGTAGAACCCAGAGCAGACAGGGACCTAAGGTTAGAACCGGGGGCAAACAGTAGAACCCAGAGCAGACAGTGACCTAAGGTTAGAACCGGGAACAGACAGTAGAACCCAGAGCAGACAGGGCCATAAGGTTAGAACTGGGGGCAGACAGTAGAACCCAGAGCAGACAGGGACCTAAGGTTAGAACCCAGAGCAGACAGGGACCTAAGGTTAGAACCCAGAGCAGACAGGGCCCTAAGGTTAGAACCGGGGGCAGACAATAGAACCCAGAGCAGACAGGGCCCTAAGGTTAGACCCGGGGGCAGAAAGCCGAATGTGTTTGAAGTGTAATAAATGTGTAATGAGTTTTTTTTCTGAGCTGACTGAGATCTCTACAACAATTAATGTTTTAGTAAGAGACTGAGTCAGTGTGTGAGTGTGTGAGTGTGTGTGTGTGTGTACGTGTGTGTATATTGACCTTTCTCTCAGCTCACATGCCAGTCACAGCATCACACACCAACAGAAGGAATATTCACACACGAATAGCACAGGCCAGTCTGTTAGCATGTCAAAGACGAGAACAGCATGTTGACAGATTCTACACCAACTCTCGCTGCTCAGAACATCAATGCTGTGATGTGAAAACATTTACAGCATTTAGCAGACACTCTTATCCAGAGCGACTTACATTTTTTTTTATCTCATTTTTATACAACTGAGCAACTGAGGGTTAAGGGCCTTTCTCAGGGGCCCAGCAGTGGGAATCTGGTGGACGTAGGAATCGAACTCCGATTGGTAGCCCAACACCTTACCCACTAGGCTACCATGTCCCTACATATGGTTCCCCCCCCCCCCACACACACAATGCTCGAATGGAACTAACCCAATTCCAGAGCCATAAATACTGGGACTAACTAAAACCTGGGAATAACTAGGAATAAGAACCTTATAGATGGTCAACCCAAAACAGCACAACCATATAAACCTGAACCAGTCATGAGCTGAGACCTTAAATCCTGCGACTAACCAAACAGACCTGCAGCAGGGGTCTGCTGAACACAAGGGTTTAGCAAGAGTCAAGACTTTTATTGACTGGGAATACCTACATTTACACTTATGTCATTTGGTCAACACCCCTCGACTTAACGACAGCTACCGCTTCCCCACTTACCTAACAGGTAGAACCATAAATTCTGAGACTAACCAATAGGTCCCTTATGACTGGGACAGACTAATGGGGCTAAGAGTAATGGGGAATAGGGCTAACAAAGAGTAAAGGATTAAACAACACTCGGAGCCTTAAGGACTGGGATGAACCAAAGGGTTACATCTTTAGCGAATTATAGCTTTGACAGCCAGATATAACCAAGACTGGGACCTGTAATGACCGGGACTATCTAAGAGCACTAATACTGTGATTTATCATCCTAAGCATTTGGTTTAATCAAGAGTTAAAGCCCTTAAGACTGGAAGTAAAAGAAATTCAGAGCCATAAACAGTGGGACTAACCAAGAGTAATCACAGTCTTGTATATGTTTACGTTCTTATTGCATTTACTTAATGGTTGTAAACGTAATTAAGGAACCATCACTGACATAAAATATCTTTACAATTCTATCTATAATAGACTTGTACTTGGGACATGGACATGTCTTTGCATTACAGATACCAACTTATAGCTGCGTCGTATCTCTTTAGAGCATTATAAGTCTTCTTGCCATGAAAGACTCCCGCTGAGGAAATAAAGCTGGAGGATATTAATACACCGTCAAAACGACTAGTGTGTGCGTCACTATCTATTTTTACAGGCTTTGTGCCTTTGCTAATCACTGCACTGTGACGTTTAGGGAATACTAAACAGAGTCCGTGTCTGAAACACGACTTGAGGCTCTCAGAGAGTATGACTCAGCAAAATGTCAGGAGCAACCGGACCAACTGACCAATCAAGCTTGATTTTGAAGCAGGATTACATGCGTGCAGTGAATGCTTGAATATATTCGGCGTTTTGATCTAAATTTAAGGCAGTCGTACAAACTTTAGCAGCATATTGAGCTTCGAGGCAACAAACTCAAACCTAGAGTTCAGCACACATCACTTACCTCTCTCTCTCTGCACAAGCAGCGTGGCCTCGGCTCCGACTGCACACTCCTTCAGCAATTCCACTACCCGCGTGTGAGAAAGTGTAAGGGCTGGACGCTGGTTGATCTCCACAATGAGGTCTCCTTCACACAGACCTGGGCAGCGCTGAGGTTCTAGCACCTGCTTCACCCTCTGACCTCCATCGCTGTCTGCTACAGTGAAGCCGAACCCGTCTGGCCCCTTCACGATGGTGACTGCGATCAGCTCTGTCCCCGACGATGCCACAGAGACGCCGTCATCCAGGAAGTGCGCAGTGCGGCTTAAGTACTCCATATATGTGTCGTACGTGGTGCAGTTGCGACCATTCAGCAGCAAGGGGCGGTCTCCTATAAGGCCCAATGTAGAGATTATGGTGTTGCCCGAATCCTCTGCATCGTAGGGTAAAGGGTATCCACGGCAAAGTGCCAGGGTCACGCTCTGCCCAATGGGCACTGACTGGAATAGCTTCACCACATCTGCGTGAGTCGTCCCGAGAACACACACCTCATTTATGTAGACGATCACATCACCTAAACATAAAGAGACATAAGTAAAGTTGTAGGTTTATTCAGTTTTAGGATAATTCCTGCGTTGCCTTATCATTTCTATACTAATGACTAATTAACAGGGATTTGTATGAAGGCAGGCATAAAGACATTATAATGTAACACAGCAAACAGTAGAGGATTCAAAAGTCTGCCCTCGAAGCCAAGTGTGTGATTCTATTCAATATGGAACACTTCCATCGACGAGTCTCACCCCTCACGGCTGTTGTGTGATGTTCAGGAATTTTAATTAGTCTCGTTAAACAGGATCGTCGTTTGCCTTCAAGCCCCGTTGGCTTGATCAATAACATCACACCATTGTGGAAAACAAATGATATATAAACAACCTCCCTGCTCTCTTTGTGCCTTGAGGAACAGTCAACTATTTTCAGTCAGTCTCAGTAAAGGAGGTGTGGCCTTTGTGTCAGTCAGTCTCAATGAAGGAGGTGTGGCCTTTGTGTCATTGTGTCAATCAGACTTAGTAAAGGAGGTGTGGCCTTTGTGTCAGTCAGTCTCAATGGAGGAGGTGTGGCCTTTGTGTCAGTCAGTCTCAATGAAGGAGGTGTGGCCTTTGTGTCAGTCAGTCTCAATGAAGGAGGTGTGGCCTTTGTGTCAGTCAGTCTCAGTAAAGGAGGTGTGGCCTTTGTGTCTGTCAGTCTCAATGGAGGAGGTGTGGCCTTTGTGTCAGTCAGTCTCAATGAAGGAGGTGTGGCCTTTGTGTCATTGTGTCAATCAGTCTTAGTAAAGGAGGTGTGGCCTTTGTGTCAGTCAGTCTCAATGAAGGAGGTGTGGCCTTTGTGTCATTGTGTCAATCAGTCTTAATAAAAGAGGTGTGGCCTTTGTGTCAATGTGTCAATCAGTCTTAGTAAAGGAGGTGTGGCCTTTGTGTCTGTCTCTCTCAGTAAAGGAGGTGTGGCCTGTGTGTATGTCAGTCGCCATGAAGCTGAAACGAAAGGTTAAATGAAACTAAATGAAACTAACCCTAACCCATCAAGTGAAGAAAGTGTTGCCTTAATATATATAACGTTCATCGAAGAAGGCGTAACAGTTCTGTCAGGCTTAGTAAAGGAGGCGTGGCCTTTGTTGTGTCTGTCAGTCTGTCAGTGAAAAAGTCATGGCTTTTATGGCTATCATGTTCAACGAAGGAGACGTGGCCTCTGTACATATTAATCCCAGTGAAGAAGAAGAAGAAGAAAAAGAAGAAGAAGAAGAAGAAGAAGAAGAAGAAGAAGAAGAAGAAGAAGAAGAAGAAGAAGAAGAAGAAGAAGAAGAAGAAGAAGAAGAAGAAGAAGAAGAAGAAGAAGAAGAAGAAGAAGAAGAAGAAGAGAAGAAGAAGCAGCCTTTTATTCCTACAAGTTTATGCTAATTTCTTAAATGGAAATGAATCTTTATAATATTGTATCACACTGAAATAGCTTTAATTTGTATTGTTTAAAACAATCTCTTTTGTCTTTATGATTATTACGGTTACCATGACAGCCCTAAAGACCATAGCACAGTAACTAAATACCATCATTAATCACAGTATCTGTTAATCCCAATGCTGACAGAGAAATCTACTATTTGGATGTGAATGTTAATGAAAAGAAAGATCATTCAAATCCAAAGAGATGCATACAATCAAACTCTGCCATCCATTACCTGTGTAATGGATCTCTAATGTCATCCATCATCTCTCCTGCATCCTGTCATGTGTGTTTATATGGAAGCCAAACTAACAGCCGGAGCCTCGTGCATGTAA
>NC_062536.1:19420094-19442594 GCF_022655615.1 Tachysurus fulvidraco
CAATTCCCAGTTCCACACAATCCCAAGTTCTACTCATTTCCCATTTCCACACAATTCCCAGTTCCACACAATCCCAAGTTCTACTCATTTCCCAGTTCCACACAATTCCCAGTTCCACACAATCCCAAGTTCTACTAATTTCCCAGTTCCACTCATTTCCCAGTTCCACACAATTCCCAGTTCCACTCATTTCCCAATTCCACTCATTTCCCAGTTCCACACAATTCCAAGTTCCACTAATTTCCCAGTTCCACTCATTTCCCAGTTCCACACAATTCCCAGTTCAACTCATTTCCCAGTTCCACACAATTCCCAGTTCCACACAATTCCCAGTTCCACTCATTTCCCAGTTCCACACAATTCCCAGTTCCACTCATTTCCCAGTTCCACACAATTCCCAGTTCCACACAATTCCCAGTTCCACTCATTTCCCAGTTCCACACAATTCCCAGTTCCACACAATTCCCAGTTCCACTCATTTCCCAGTTCCACTCATTTCCCAGTTCCACACAATTCCCAGTTCCACACAATTCCCAGTTCCACTCATTTCCCAGTTCCACTCATTTCCCAGTTCCACACAATTCCCAGTTCCACTCATTTCCCAGTTCCACCCCCCACCCCCCCACCCCCCCACCCCAGTCTGCCCGGTCTCCTTAGGTCCCAGATTTCTACTTTCCTAGTCTCCAAATTCCTTCGATTGCTCCTAAACATTGGTTGACTCTCTCTAATGTGGGGCAAGTCGTGGCCTAATGGTTAGAGAGTCTGACTCGTAATCCTAAGGTTGTGGGTTCAAGTCTCGGGCCGGCCACGACTGAGGTGCCCTTGAGCAAGGCACCGAACACCCCCAACTGCTCCCCGGGCGCCGCAGCATAAATGGCTGCCCACTGTTCACGGTTTGTGTGTGTGTGTGTGTGTGTGTGTGTGTGTGTGTGTGTGTGTGTGTTCACTGCTGTGTGTGTGTGTGCACTTTGGGTGGGTTAAATGCAGAGAACGAATTCTGAGTACGGGTCACGTCATGTCACTTTCACTTCACTAATAGGAAGGACAGCAGAGTCACATTCTGGATGATTCAGAGATTCACTTTGCAGGAACAACCAGGAACAGACTGCCAGCTGCATCAGAGTTAACTTCCTGCTATCCATTTCTCTCTTCTCCACTCTGGTGCCATCAGAATCGCCTGATTACATTTAGCTGATTAGATCTTTACATCTGGAGTGTAACAGTTTGGAAATCCATACCACTTTAACTCAATTAGCTCAATTATCCAATAAGAGGTTCTACAAACACCATCTTGTAAACCTTTTCAATAACACACACACACACACACACACACACACACACACTAAACGAGCTAATCAGCAGGTTGGTGTGATAGCAGCTGTGAGTGTGAGATTCTCCTAGTGACTCTTTAGACAGCTCGGAAAGCAAGAGCTTTATCTGATGAGACGTGTAAAAAGCCAAATTTCTCCAGCCTAAGGTTTAGAGTCAGTTTTATCCCCGACTCAGGAGTCAGTTCACACACTTCTCCTTTCTCCTTCTCCTCTAACACAGAGGCAGAGCAAAGTAAATATCACGGGTCAACCGAGGGAAACTAATGCCTCTTTTCCACCGGAAAGAACCGGGTGCTGGTTCAGAGCTAGCGCTGGTGCTGGTTCAAAGTTGGTTCCACTGGTGAACCTTCTAAGAACCGGTTTGCCTTTCCACCGGCTAGAGAGCATCACAGCGCCGAGTGTGACGTCACTGTATACGTGTCACGTGTCCCAGCAACGTTAGCGCAGCAGCGACAAACACAAACAACAACAACAACGGCGGATCCGACGTGTACGTGCGGCTCCGTGTAATCTGTATAAACGGAGGTTGTGATCGATAAAGTACATAACGTTATTTTATCATTAACACAGAAAACCTTTAGCCTTAGCATGTAGCTACATACTATCATGTGTGCTGATAATGTATCATATCGCGGTAAAGTAAAAATGTATTAAACATTAGTATACTTAAGGTACATTATCAAATGCGCTAATAGTAGCCCCGCCCACAGCCCCGCCCCCAGCTCCTGACGCAAGCAGTTCTTAAGTCTAGACCAGCAACGTTTTGGTGCTACTTAAGAACCACTTTTCCTGGTTCGGAGCCGGTGCTTTGGCGGTCGAAACAGAAAGAACTGGTTCTAAATTAGGCTCCAAACCTGCACTCGAACTGCCTCGGTGGTAAAGGGGCAATAGATATATCGTTTTGTAGTCTTTTCCGTGACTCGAGTCATTTGAATCCATTTGAATCTGCGTGATTCATTTCTGTGTTCCAAATGTAATTAAATCTGTTTGAATCATTCGAGTAACTTTTGGACAAAACCTTTTTAACTGCACAAATTTGCAACTGAACCTAAACGAATCATTTGAACTGATTCATCTAGATTCGGTTTACATATTTGTTCAGTTACAAGGTTTGCCCGGATTACCGAAACTAAACGAATCAGTTCAAATTACGCTGGAGACTCCTTCCATAAATCCTATGCAAACATCTTTTTTTTTTTAGAAAAAGCCTAATCATATCAATCAACTTATTGTGGGGTAAAAGACGATTCTGACACAGGGACGATAAACACACTTGATTTACGGCTTCACGTGAAAAAAAACATAATTAACTTTTTACGTTTGTTGCAACTATTTTTCGATCTTAACCGATTGGTCCAGGAATGAAGGCACACGCAGTATGTAATGAGCTTCTCTGAGAGCTGAACTCATGTTCCACAAAGGGAATGAAGGAGGGATGTGTGTTGTGATGTCACATGATGCGTCTCGGTACTCATCAGAATATCCGTAAGATTTTACGTCAATCTGCCGTCGCAGATCAGTGGAATTCTGCAGGTACCGAATTAAAGTGTAAGTCGGAACCGAAGTACATTGTTTTTTCTGACTGAACTACGACACAACGATAACAAAATAACTACAGCGATGTTCTCGTTAGCGCTCAGGAACTATTAGCATCTGTTAGTCTCTAGTTATCAACGAACTGTTAGTCTCTAGTTTTCAAGCTAACTAGAGATTAGTTAAGCTTTTTCCCGTAACGTTTCGCACGTACCTCTGATCACGGACATCATCCCGCTCCGTACCCTGATAAAACCCACTCCGGCTTTTCTTTGGCATCTGGGCTGCACTACACTCTGTCTCTCTCTCTCTCTCTCTCTCTCTCTCTGTCTCTACAGCTTCAACTCGTGACAGAAAAGCCAGCGCTTTTATTCTCTGATGACATCCAAAATGCACAAGGATTAAAACAACCGCTCGAGGAAGGAAGGAAAAGTCAAGTGGAGACAGAAGAAAAGAATAAACCGAAGCGGTTTAACTGTGTATGAAGGCTATCTGACCGAGAGAGAGAAAGAGAAAGAGAGAGAGAGAGAGAGAGAGAGAGAGAGAGAGAGAGAGAGAGAGAGAGAGAGAGAGAGAGAGAGAGAGAGAGGGAAGAGCTAACGGGCGTTTAGCTTTGACTAGCTGACGTCCCATCATCCAGCAAGCAGAACAGAGAATGACAAACAGCGGTGTGTGATGTGACTGAAAAACTGTTAGAGAGAGAGGGAGAGAGGGAGAGAAAGAGAGCGATAGAGAGAGAGAGAGATGGGGAAAGAGATGAGAGAGAGATAAGAAAGGAGAGAGATGATGTCAGTAAGCGATCTCCATTCATCAGCACGCGTTGAGAGAGAGAGAGAGAGAGAGAGAGAGAGAGAGAGAGAGAGAGAGAGATGAATGACAATCTGTTTATTTTAGTATTCAGTACGTTTATTCAGGACTAAAACAGCTCTCTCTCTCCACACATCCGTCCCGCGAGCCTCACTGTTGTGGTGCTGTGATGTGATGTGATGTGATTCTCGGTCCATCACTCACTGGGGTCTTGGTTTCTCAGGTGTGAGTCATATTACATGAAGGAAACAACGTCTTCACTGAGCGCTAGGTAATAATTAGCAAAGGACAGTCTGACTCGATCGGTACAGGTAACGGACCCGGTCGTGTCAGCGGATCGAAAACATCGCTTTAAAGAGCAACACCACGAGCAGGAAGAGCTTTGCTATGACATGTCTGGGCTTATCTAAAATATACAAATAAAAACAACATGAAAAAGTTCTTTACTTTAATTAAAGCATCATGTTTTAGTGAAGAATCAGCTGCGAATTCTGCTCCATTCTGCCCCCTAGTGGAAAAAACACACTAATGACCGAGGACCTCACTGTATGCTCAGCACTTGCTTACTTTCAGAAGGAACAGAGCGCAGCACGTCTT
The DNA here is from genome assembly GCF_022655615.1 of Tachysurus fulvidraco. Lineage (NCBI taxonomy): Eukaryota > Metazoa > Chordata > Actinopteri > Siluriformes > Bagridae > Tachysurus > Tachysurus fulvidraco. The sequence goes on from NC_062536.1 coordinate 19,424,363, forward strand.
CATGCTTCACGTAAAACTAAACCATCTGCTAGCTGAAGTCGCTTTTGCTTCTTCTTTTTCTTTTTATTTCGGATATGACCTTTGACACCGCAGACTCCTTCCGTAAACACCTCCTTAAAACACTTCACCGTGTCGACGATCACACACTTTTTACCTGTTTACGTGTTTACACAACGTATACATGCCTCTGTGTACGGGCTGTTGCTATAGAAACGCAAACATATTCTAGAACCTGTGCAACCTGCTGTTTATAGAGAATTAATCCACACTTTCTGACCAATCAGAGTCCAGGAACTCAGCACAGCAGCACTGTGGGGTTAAAGATTTCTGCGACACTAAAGAAAAGATAGCATTAAGTCTTTGTAACAATTTGAATGTTATGTTCACGCAAGGACGAGTCAAGTGAAAACCTTTAAAATGCAACGCTAACTTTTCTTTTTCTTGAGTAATCCAGACCTTCAAGTTAAGACCAGTCATAGAAACAGTTTTAGAATTGAAGGTGAAATGGGTGCCATTAGTTTTAGACAACACACTGAGATGTTCAGAATTGACGTGTTTATGAATGATGTGTTTTAGAGATTTTAGATCAAAAAGTTGATTAAATCTGTGAAAAAGTGAAATGAAAAACTTTAACAAGAGGGCGGAGCTTCGTTGTCATGGAAACTGTAAAGAATTTACACAAATCAACACAATGTTGCTGAAATAAATTAATATTGGGTTTGAATTCGCTGCATTATCTGTCTAAATTGTAAATAATAATAATAATAATAATAATAATAATAATAATAATAATAATAATAACACTAATAATAATAATAAAAAAATAATAATAACAATAATAATAATAATAGTAATAATAATAATAATAATAATAATAATAATAGTAATAATAATAATAATAATAATAATAATAATAATAATAATAATAATAACAACACTAATACTAATCATCATCATCATCATTTCTTTTTTTATCTTATTTCCTTAAAGCAGAGAATTCTTCATCCTCCATTTTCATCCTTAATTTCTTCTTCCTACTGCATCCTCCCCCCATCATGCTACATCCTGTTAATTTAATCCTTTACTCTCCATCCTTTTATGTTTCATTCTTTATTTTCCATCCTCTATCCTTTATTCGATATCCCTCTTTCTCCGTTTCCCATCTTTACTCCATCCTTCATCTGCCACGCTCTACCTTTTATCTTCCACCATCGGTTCCTCATCCAACCTTTCATTTTCATCCTTCATTCCCTCTATCCTTTATTCCTCTTCTTCATATTCCACTCTTCATCCTTCACTGTCTTTTATCTTTATCCTTCCTTTATACCCCATTTATCCCCTTACCATAAGTCCTTTTCCATTATCTGTTCTTCATGATCAATCAATCCTCCATCTTTCATCCTCCACCCTCAGTCCTCCTCTAGCTCTTAATTAAATCATTTAAAGAAAGTGACCAACTTTGCCAAAGTAATTAAATCCCGTCACCTTCCTCATGGCTGCAGAAAGACAGACAGAGAGAGAGAGAGAGAGAGAGAGAAAGATGGAGTGAAAGACGAGGGGGTGAATTAGACTCCCTCCCCATGTAGCACACGTCTGCTCTACAGTGGACATAATCCAATTTTCCCCACAGACAAATCAGCTCTGTCCGTTCCAGCACTTATTCGCCGGTGTCAGATAGCCGCCATATTGATATCCCAACATGTCGGGGAGAAGGACCTCCCTCTGTCCTCTGGCAAATCCCTGAGCGTAAGCGTATGAGAGGAAATCGCATCACAGATGATATCTGAGGACGATAATGTGGAAAATAATCTTAATTTCCTGGAGCTCTGAGACAACCTCAGGACGTCCTTGAGTCCATGTCTTTACAGACGAGTTTAAGCTCGAAAATATAAAAAAATTCATTCATTCACTCATTTTCTACCGCTTATCCGAACTTCTCGGGTCACGGGGAGCCTGTGCCTATCTCAGGCGTCATCGGGCATCGAGGCAGGATACACCCTGGACGGAGTGCCAACCCATCACAGGGCACACACACACTCTCATTCACTCACACACTCACTCACACACTACGGACAATTTTCCAGAGATGCCAATCAACCTACCATGCATGTCTTTGGACCGGGGGAGGAAACCGGAGTACCCGGAGGAAACCCCCGAGGCACGGGGAGAACATGCAAACTCCACACACACAAGGCGGAGGCGGGAATCGAACCCTCGACCCTGTGTGTGTGAGGCAAACGTGCTAACCACTAAGCCACCGTGCGCCCTATATTCAAAAAATAAAAAACGTTATATTTCGGTTCATGTGAAAACGTCGATTTAACCCAAACTCTTCCATACTGAACATCTCCCGAAGCTTCTGAGCCTCGTTCACTAGAGGAAAAGTGGCGCACAGAACTCATGATCAATCCAGACGTATTATCTCTGTGATAATAAGCTCCGCCCCTTCGCCCCACCACACCGAGCGGTGTGTTCAGCTTCCTCTAACCGAACGAAATCATGATGGTCCAGCTTTACTTTTTTTTATTTTTTAAATCTGCGGAAGAAAAAATACATAAAGTTTGCGGCGTGATGAATTCCGGCCCCTCGGAGGCGGTTATAGCTTTTCAATCAGATAAATCCAAAATGGAGGCACTTCATCATGCTGACAGGTTAAAAGCTGAAAGGATGGCGGGAGCGAACGCACGGATGGACGGATGGCTGGATGGAAGATAAAGAGCTTAATAACAGTAAAGTACAGTGTCACCTCTGATGCAGAGGATATAGCCACAGCGCGCGAGACGGACGTTAACGCTAACGCTAACGCTAACGCTCGAGATACATTCACAAACCAAAACTCACACCATTTAAAGTGAATTCGGAGACAATGTGTCTTCTTTCACCCACCCATCATCCTCCATCCTCTCATCTTTCATTCTTTAGCTCCTCTCCTCCAACCTTTATTTACAATCCTTCATTCTCCCTGCATCTGTACTCTGGTTCCTCCACCTTCAATTCCACCTCCCTCCTTCATTCTCCATTCTGTATCTTCCACCCGTCATCATCCTCCATCCTCAATCCTTCTATGTTTCATTCTTCATCTTCTATCATCCATCCATCATTTATTTATTTGACAATCCTTCATCATCCATTTCATCCCCGATCTCTATTCCGGTTCCTCCACCAGTCACCATTCCTTCTCATCCTCTGTTCCTGCCACTTTATCTTCTTTTTATTCTCCATCCATCCTTCATGCTCCATTTCATCTTTCGTCTGCTGTTCTCCATCCTTTCTCCCCACTTTCCATCCCCGATTCCCCACTCATTTTTCTCATCATCCCCCCTGCATCATCCTCCCTTTATTTTCATCTTCCAATCATTCTTCATACCGTGTCCTCCACCCATCACCCTACATCCTGTTTTACTTTCAGTTCTCCATCCTTCTGTGTTTCATTCTTTATCTTCTATCCTCTCTCCCATCTTGGATATTCTGCTTCCTCCACCAGTCACCACTTATTCTCATCCTTCAAACATGCTTCATTAATTCTCCATATTATCCCCCATCTGTTCACTGGCTTCCTCGATCCTTCATCTGCCATTCTCCACCCATTATCCTCCACCTTCTATTCTTCGTCATCCACCCTTCTTTCATTTCCATCCACCATTCATTCTTTACACTCCAGCACCATATGCTCCATGTTTATTCCATACTCCCTCATCCCTACTCCTCCATCCTCGACCCTTCATTCTTCATACTCCACCCATCATCTTTCATTGTCTTTAATTCCCCATCCATCCCACACTATCCGTCCCCCCACAACCCCTTATTTCCATTATCCGTTCTTCCTCATCAATCACTCCTTCCCTGTTCCTTTTTGTTCTATCCTCCTTCTTTCATCCTCCACCCTCAGTCCTCCTCCAGCTTAATAAAAAAGTTGAAACAAAGTGAGTGTTTGAGAGACTTTTGATCAGCAGCAGCTTGTGCCAATTAGGCTCAGGATGATTGATGATAGCATCAGGAACAGCCGAAAGAGGCAGAACTGAAGAAAGAAAGAAAAAAGACAGCACATGTTCCTCAGCCCAGTTTACATATCGCTCTACGTTACACATTTTGCACTCTAGAAGCACACAATAAAAGTGTATCACAACATCGACTGTTTATTTTCCGCATTAATCTCATTACCGCTTTATTGCAAAGGTCACTTAGATTTACTTTTATATTCTATTTTATTTCTATTTTTCTCTCATCGTACATTAAAGGTGGGGTCTCTGTTGTTTGAGAAACGCTTCAGAAAACCGAGTCGGGACGACAAACAAAACAAAAACAAAAACAAAACAAACTTGTAGCCAATGAGCAGAAAGGGGCGTGTCTTGTCGATATGGGCGGAGAGAGTGTTCAGTGCGCATGTGTGAAATTAGCAGAAAGCGGTTTTAACATCGACATGGAGGATAAAAACAAAGAAAGAAAGAGAAGAAAGACTTACGATAAGGACAAGAAGTAGGACGTGTTAATATAGGATCAGCTTTCCAGCGCTGGAGAGAACTGAAGGAGCAGGAAGTTGGCCACATATTCACAGGTTGGAGTTTCCCGAGTCAATAACTCCTGAGCTAAACGCTGTTACTACACAAATAACACCTCTTTTCTATCGTAGTAATGTAGAGAGGCAGCTACAACCGCGTTTTGTGTAGTAACAGCGTTTAGCTCAGGAGTTATCGACTCGGGAAACTCCCACCTGTGAATATGTGGCCGACTTTACTTAAGACGCCGAGGCGCTTTTTTCCTTCTCGATAGGTGAGTAACGTTGGTTTTGCTTTGTTACACAGAACTAATATATGCCTTTGTCCTTTACATCATTATGCTTGTGTGGCATTTTTGCTTGTTTGTTTATCTACAATCGTATTGTTCTTCCCTTCAGCTATGATAAAGACACGTTTCTTTCTGTTAGTCACCTGGGTTACGTATGTATGTGTGGGCGGAGCTATCGATACAGGGGTGGGACCCATTTGGGTTAGGGGCGTGTTTGTTTTGGTGATTTTATATGTCAACATTGGCTTTCAAACAACGGAGACCGCACCTTTAAATTTTAATACTTTTTAAATTAAAAAAAAAAATCAGACTATTTTTATCTAACAAGCGCCGGCGTTTAAAGCATTTCGCTTTGTGTCCTATGATTGTAAAATTTGAATTTGCTAACAAGCAGAAACATTAGCAGTCGCTACATGGCCACGTGAGATAAAGTGATGAACTAGTATGAACTTAAGGTCCTAAGTAGCCCTGACTTTTCCTCTGACAGTGTGTGTGTGTGTGTGTGTGTGTGTGTGTGTGTGTGTGTTTAGTGTTTTGGACAGTGACACTGCTGAAGTGTGTGCAGCTGAGATAAGTGGAGGACTGTTCTGAGAGTGTGTATACCTGCTGCACCAGTGCTCAGATATAATGAAGCTTCTTATCATGTTTGCTCAGGCGCCTCTTGGTTCTCAACGAGAAAACAAAAACACGGCACACAGACATCAGCAAACCGACTTCCTTTCTCGCATGCATGTGTGTGTGCATAGTGTATGTATAGTGTGTATGTTTAATTCATTCTTCAGCGTTCAGGGAGACTTTAATGACCACGTTGCTTTTAGCCTCTGTAAGCTAGATGGACTGCGAAAGCGCGCGACAGAGACAGAAAAAATTACGAGTCCCGCTTTCGCTCTTTGAAATGAAATCTTTATGTCACTAAGATGGATGGTGTGGAATAAAAACTTCCAGTGTGCATGTTCTGGGCAATGCACTATTACACACACACACACACACACACACACACACACACACACACACACACACACACACACGCACACACACACACACTAATCAGGCCCATAGCATGACTCAGCAGTGGACAGTGAGTCACGGCTCTCATTAGGACAGAAGGACCAGAGTCCTTTCCCAGAAAAAACACCACTTAAAGCAGGAACACTGTGTACAAAAGGTTCAGGTTCAGGTGGAGGTTTTAATGGCCTGACATTTCTAACAATTATGACAGGAAGTGCAAACACTCAAGCATTCCACATTCACTCTCCTGACTTCGAACCGCAGCTTGTCTACGTTCAGATGATCCTTCTGTCCATCATGTCTATCAGAGTAACAGCTCTTTATCTGTCACTGCTCAGGGAGCACAGCTGTCAGGATCCGGCCCGGACTTTGGCCACGTGCATCTGTTGATATTTTGTGTCACGGGTCTGCCTCGCCCTTGTCCCGTCCTCCCTGCCTCCGCACACCTGTTCCTCATGTGTCTAATTGTTATTAGTGTTTAGTTGAGCCGTGTTGCCTTGAGCAGCGCGGAATCCTCTGTTGGCGGTCTGCTGTTGTCTAGTCTCTAGTCCGTGTCCCTGTTTTATGTTCTTAAGTTATTAAACCTGTTTATTTGACGCTATCCTGCATTTGGGTCTGTTTTATCCGCGTATCGCTGACAACAGCAGGACAAATTTACTGTCTCTCCTGAAAGAAAACGCAAGAGGAGACCAACACATCAGCCTACTGACCATCTACATACCAACAGGAGGAAAAATCTCTCCTTTTTAGTCATATGATACTTCATGAAGGATGATAATGTTGGTGTTTAAAAGTGAATGTTGGTGTTTGATGGAAAATGTTGGTGTTTGATGGGAAATGTTGGTGTTTGATGGAAAATGTTGGTGTTTGATGGGAAATGTTGGTGTTCAGACATTGTATCAGCTCCCAAAGTCCTCTGTGGGACGTAGCCTTTGGACGTCCACTGAGCCGAGGCCGACTCTAAGAATCCTGAGACATCTCCAGTTAGACTCTGTGATACTGAGGAGATCAGAAGTCCTTGAACCTCACACCAATACAACATTTAACTGACTGTATATTACAATCACACCCCCAGTGTCACCCATATGAGGATGGGTTCCCCCTTGAGTCCGGTTCCTCTCAAGGTTTCTTCCTTTACCAATTTAAGGGAGTTTGTCCTTGCCACTGCTGCCTGAGTCATCTCAGACTTGCTCATAGGGGAATAAATACAAACACACTGTGAACTATATACAACTAATAATAATCTAGAATTTTTATTCTGTTAATTCTTATTTCTTTTATTATTCGTTATTTCCTTTATCATTAATTATGTTTACCTTCTGCTCTGTGTTTATGTTCTGTAAAGCTGCTTTGAGACAATGTCTATTGTAAAAAGCGCTATACAAATAAACTTGTATTGAAAAACTTGAAGTTTGATGGAGAATGCTGGTGTTTGATGGAGAATGTTGGTGTTTGATGGAGAATGTTGGTGTTTGATGGCGAATGCTGTTATTTAATAGTAAATGTTGAAGTTTGATGGAGAACATTGGTGTGTGATAGAGAATGTTGGTGTGTGATGGCGAATGTTGGTGTTTAATAGTAAATGTTGGTGTGTGATGGCGAATGTTGGGGTGTGATGGCGAATGTTGGGGTGTGATGGCGAATGTTGGGGTGTGATGGTGAATGTTGGGGTGTGTGTAATAGTGAATATCTGATTTGTTAGCTAACATTTATATTTCCTGTGCCATGACCTAAATGGTATTTGTTGTGTTTCTTCTTAGCTGTTGTTACCTGATCTGCAGACCATTAGGTTAACTATATAAGTGATTAGACACTAAAGAAACCACAGTGACACAAAACAGACAAAAAAATCAGGCGCTGATGCCTTAAAAAGGAAGCCAGAGATCGAATAACCTTTAGTTCTGTTGTTGCTGTTGTCTAATAGAGCAAACTGGGAACAAAATCAGTGCCTTTACAACCCGAACCGGCCACGATCGGGCAATTCAGTGAAACGTGTTCTTCTAGACGAGAGTTGACAGGTGACACATTTGCGCATAACAGCAGGGAGTCCATCTCCGTTTCTCCCTCAAGGACAATCACACACACCGCATCAATCCGCCCTGACACGCAAAGATGTCAACAGAACTGCTCCAATGACAAGTGAAAATTCACCACAGACAGAGCTGGAGTTTGTGTGTGTGTGTGTGTGTGTGTGTGTGTGTGTGTGTGTGTGTGTGTGTGTGTGTGTGTATGAAAGAGTGAGCTGCTGTGCTCCTCATTACAATTCAGCATCGCAAGATGAGAATGTAATGGAGACAGAGTAAGTTATCACCATGTTTATGGCTTCATCCGAGTGTTTCAAAGCTGTCACAGTCTGATTATGTAGAATGATTTTACAGGAATGGAAGGAAAACACACACACACACACACACAAACACACAAACACACACACACACACACACACACACACACACACACAAACACACAAACACACAAACACACACACACACACACACACACACACACACACACACAGTTTTACTGAGTAATTCACCCTGTACTGTAGAAATGAAAATGTTAAAGTGATAGTGAATGTCATTACTTTAAGGAATTTGCTGGTAAATGTTGGTGTGTGATAAAGAACGTTGAAGTTTGATGGTGAATGTTGGTGTTTAAAGAGTGCTGTTGGTGTTTAAAGTGTGGTGTTTGTGTTTAAAGTGTGGTGTTTGTGTTTAAAGAATACTGTTGGTGTTTGATGGTGAATGTTGGTGTTTGATGGTGAATGTTGGTGTTTAAAGAATACTGTTGGTGTTTGATGGTGAATGTTGGTGTTTAAAGAATACTGTTGGTGTTTGATGGTAAATGTTGGTGTTTAAAGAATACTGTTGGTGTATAAAGTGTGCTGTTGGTGTTTAAAGAATACTGTTGGTGTTTAAAGTGTGGTCTTTGTGTTTATAGTATACTGTTGGTGTTTGATGGTGAATGTTGGTGTTTAATGGTGAATGTTGGTGTTTAAAGAATACTGTTGGTGTTTGATGGAGAATGTTGGTGTTTAATGGTGAATGTTGGTGTTTAAAGAATACTGTTGGTGTTTGATGGAGAATGTTGGTGTTCGATGGTGAACGTTGGTGTTTAAAGAATACTCTTGGTGTTTGGTGGAGAATGTTGGTGTTTAAAGAATACTGTTGGTGTTTGATGGAGAATGTTGGTGTTTAAAGAATACTGTTAGTGTTTGATGGAGAATGTTGGTGTTCGATGGTGAACGTTGGTGTTTAAAGAATACTGTTAGTGTTTGATGGAGAATGTTGGTGTTTCAAAAATACTGTTGGTGTTTGATGGTGAATGTTAGTGTTCGATGGTGAATGTTGGTGTTTAAAGAATACTGTTGGTGTTTGATGGAGAATGTTAGTGTTTGATGGAGAATGTTGGTGTTTAAAGAATACTGTTAGTGTTTGATGGTGAATGTTAGTGTTTGATGGTGAATGTTGGTGTTTAAAGAATACTGCTGGTGTTTGATGGTGAATGTTAGTGTTTGATGGTGAATGTTGGTGTTTAAAGAATACTGTTGGTGTTTGATGGTGAATGTTGGTGTTTAAAGAATACTGTTAGTGTTTGATGAAGAATGTTGGTGTTTGATGGTGAATGTTGGTGTTTGATGGTGAATGTTGGTGTTTAAAGAATACTGTTAGTGTTTGATGGTGAATGTTGGTGTTTGATGGTGAATGTTGGTGTTTAAAGAATACTGTTAGTGTTTGATGGAGAATGTTGGTGTTTAAAGAATACTGTTGGTGTTTGATGGAGAATGTTGGTGTTCGATGGTGAACGTTGGTGTTTAAAGAATACTCTTGGTGTTTGATGGAGAATGTTGGTGTTTAATGGTGAATGTTGGTGTTTAAAGAATACTGTTGGTGTTTGATGGAGAATGTTGGTGTTTAAAGAATGCTGTTAGTGTTTGATGGAGAATGTTGGTGTTCGATGGTGAACGTTGGTGTTTAAAGAATACTGTTAGTGTTTGATGGAGAATGTTGGTGTTTCAAAAATACTGTTGGTGTTTGATGGTGAATGTTAGTGTTCGATGGTGAATGTTGGTGTTTAAAGAATACTGTTGGTGTTTGATGGAGAATGTTAGTGTTTGATGGAGAATGTTGGTGTTTAAAGAATACTGTTAGTGTTTGATGGTGAATGTTAGTGTTTGATGGTGAATGTTGGTGTTTAAAGAATACTGCTGGTGTTTGATGGTGAATGTTAGTGTTTGATGGTGAATGTTGGTGTTTAAAGAATACTGTTGGTGTTTGATGGTGAATGTTGGTGTTTAAAGAATACTGTTAGTGTTTGATGAAGAATGTTGGTGTTTGATGGTGAATGTTGGTGTTTAAAAAATACTGTTAGTGTTTGATGGTGAATGTTGGTGTTTGATGGTGAATGTTGGTGTTTAAAGAATACTGTTAGTGTTTGATGGAGAATGTTGGTGTTTAAAGAATACTGTTAGTGTTTGATGAAGAATGTTGGTGTTTGATGGTGACTGTTGGTGTTTGATGTGGAATGTTGTTGCTTTTCATCATCATTACTTTCTAAAGCAAGTCTTTTCAATATTAATGCAGTTCATTAATGCACAAGTATTTAGTGTTATATGTTCAAAAGCTGTAGATCGATGTCTCACCAGCTGTCTTCTCTCAGGTCTCCTCTGGATCTGTTTGAGGACTAAAGATGAATATTTAGCAACTAGCTTTTAAAGACGAGAACTCGCCGTTTAGTTCTTCGACACAGGTTCTGATCCAACAAGCTCGGCTAATTAAATCTCAACAATCGTTGTTAGCATGCCAAATAAAAATCGGACCCAGTCCTCCAAATGATTAACACACACACACACACACACACACACACACACACACACACACACACACACACACACAGATCATTAAATCGGAAGTAGCACCTGCAAACAGGATCCTGCTGTGAGGCAGCAACATCCTGAAACAGATAAAGGAAAGCGATACACACGCCAGAAGCCATAATGTCACTTCTAATCTCCTAAAGCCAGAGTGAGGTTCATCTCTATCAAAATAAAAGTGGCTCTTTATGCCTTTCCAGAAGAGACATTTTATTTTCGGTTGTTCATAAAGAAAGACAGTAATAACGAGAGACAAAACAAAGGTTATCGCGAGAGAAACCATGTTCAAAGAAGATAAAAAATATCTTTAATATATGAGCGAGATTCTCATGTCAAGGTCACTGGCTTTCACTCGTCATGCCGACGTTTTCCGTTCGTTTTTCACACCTCACTTATTTAACTAAACAGAAAATAAGAAAATCTTAGCATGTAAAATGTGTTGATTATAAGACTGTTATAAATCAAATATATTATTATTCTGATTATTTTTACATGCTTTCACACACAGACTTCACACCAGTACACTGGTCCACCAGTCTCGCAGAAGAGTGGAAACGGACGTCTGGAACATCGGTCTGATCTAAATGTCTGATGTCGTGTCTGTGAGTCTGATCTAAAATAAATCAGGACTCTGTCGTTCTTTCAGTGTGTTTTAGACGTCTGTTTTTGTCTCTGTTGATGATCTTACACTGAATTGTAAAGTGCAATTATTGGTGCTGTTCAATCAGATTAGGCCACGCCCCTAAATAAGAGTTCAGTGAAGCAAGAAAAAACTATTTAAAACATTTTCCTGAAATAAAGCTTGAGTTTCTCTGAAATGTAATGAAACTGTGAAGTTTAATACATCTGAAAACAAAATCAAACACTAACATCTGAACAAAATCAAACACTAACATCTGAAAACAACATCAAACACTAACATCTGAAAACAACATCAAACACTAACATCTGAAAACAACATCAAACACTAACATCTGAAAACAACATCAAACACTAACATCTGAAAACAACATCAAACACTATCATCTGAAAACAAAATCAAACACTAACATCTGAAAACAACATCAAACACTAACATCTGAAAACAAAATCAAACACTAACATCTGAAAACAACATCAAACACTAACATCTGAAAACAACATCAAACACTAACATCTGAAAACAAAATCAAACACTAACATCTGAACAACATCAAACACTATCATCTGAACAAAATCAAACACTAACATCTGAAAACAAAAGCAAACACTAACATCTGAAAACAAAAGCAAACACTAACATCTGAAAACAAAATCAAACACTATCATCTGAACAAAATCAAACACTATCATCTGAACAAATTCAAACACTAACATCTGAACAAAATCAAACACTAACATCTGAAAACAAAATCAAACACTAACATCTGAACAACATCGATTTTAAAATTTTTGAAAATGTTTTGTTTAATTGTCAGTAGCGGGGGAATAAACACGGACCCAAGCCCAAGTGCAGGATAGCGTAAAAGAAAAACAGGTTTAACAACTAAAAAACATGAAACACCAACACGACATCAGACGACAAACCGAAGACGAGGATTCCGAGCTGCCTTGGGCAATGCGACACGGTTAAATACATGAGAAAATTAAACACATAAGGACCAGGTGTGCAGAGGCGGGAAGGAAGAGACAAGGGCGGGGCAGAAATGTGAACACACAACATAAACAAAAAGCACACGGCCAAAGTCCGGCTGAGTCCTGACACTAATGGAGCATCTTGGTGTTTGATGTAGCAAGATGGTGTTTTTATTGGAACTGTTGGTGTTTAATGGTGAATATGGTGTTTGATGTTGGATGTTAGTGTATTTTATTATAACTGTTGGTGTTAGATCGTGAATGTTACAATTTGATGGAGCATGTTGGTGTTTGATGGTGATTGTTGGTGTTAGATGGTGAATGTTGGTGTTAGATGGAGAATGTTGGTGTTAGATGGTGAATGTTGGGGTTAGATGGGTGTTAGATGGTGAATGTTGGTGTATGATGGTGAATGCTGGTGTTAGATGGTGAATGTTGGTGTTAGATGGTGAATGTTGGTGTTTGTGAAGAATGTTGGTGTATTGATGAAATTTGATTTGATATGTGATGGTGAAGGTTGGTGTTTAATAGGAAAAGCAGGTGTTTAATAGGAAAAGCAGGTGTTTAATAGGAAAAGCAGGTGTTTAATAGGAAAAGCAGGTGTTTAATGGCGAATACAAGTGGTTATGAATGTTGGAATAGGAATGTTGCTGGTGTTGGATGTTAATATTTTTTATTATAAATGCTGGTCATTTTACGCTATGTATAATTTTGAATAGTGTCAGGTGATGTTTTGTTCTCTCAATCTGCTGGAGATCAGAACCACTTTTTACTTTTTAGTGCGACACGTTGAGTCTCGTGAAAAGCAACACCAGCAGAGTGATTTATTCCTTCTCCATTAATAACACAGTAAAAACAATCCAGGACATGAGCTGGAACATTAAAGCCATGACTGTGGTGAGGTTTAAAAGCACGGTCATGATTACAAAGTGCTTCACTCATTTAAAAAAAAACATCACAATAAATAAATAACAGCTCTACTGTAACATGTTTGCTTCTAAATGTGCACAGAAATATTTACTTCCTTTTCATTATACAATCTGGAGAAAGGCGAGCGATAGTGACACGGGGTTGCTTGGTAACAGGAGCAGCCTGAAAACTGCATAATTACATGGCCATTTATTCATCTAGAAGATGCTTTTATCCAAAAACAGTTTAAAACTGAGGTAGAATTCAGTGTGAGCACACAGGGGAGTAGTGAGTGGAGAGAAGAGAGAGGGAGAGAGAGAGGGAGAGAGAGAGAGAGAGTAGGAGGGAGAGAGAGAGAGAGAGAGAGAGAGAGAGAGAGTGTAGGAGGGAGGGAGGGAGAGAGAGAGAGAGAGTAGGAGGGAGGAAGAGAGAGAGAGAGAGGAGAGAGGAGAGAGTGGAGGAGGAGGTGAGGGTAGAGGATAGAGAGAGAGAGAGAGAGAGGAGATGAGAGATGATAATAGGAGAGATTAGAAATCGGGTAGAGACTATAGGGGGGGGGTGTTTTGTGGGATGCTTATATTATATGAGATCGATTATTACATATCATCTTTTCATTTATCTTGATCTCAATTCTCTCTCTCCTCTTCTTCCTCTTCTGCCCCCTACTCTTCTTCTCCCATTCTCTCTTCCTCCCTCTTCTCTCTCCTTCTTCTCCCCCTTCTCACTTCTCCCCCCACTATCCTCTCTCTTCTCCCTCTTCTCTCTCTTCCAGCTCCTCTTCCTCTCTCTTTCTCGCTATTATCTCTCCATATCGCTCTCTCTCTCTCTTCTCATCCTCTCTCACCTCTCTCCTCTCTCTCTCTTTCTCTCCTCGCTCTCTACTCTCTTTTCAGCTTCTTTCTCTCTCATCTCTCTTTCTGTCTTTCTTCTCTCTATCTCTCTCTCTACTATCTCTCTCTCTCTCTCTCTTCTCTCGCTCTCTGCTCGTAGAGAGAGAGAGAGAGCTTTAATGAAGCTTCTCCTGGCTTCAGCCACTTCACTGATATTATGATAATATAAAGATGAAATAAACCGCTTCCTGCTCCGATTTGTTTAAATCCCTTCAGGTGTGAAATCACTCTTTATTTCACACACAGTCGTAATATCAGTCTGTAATTACAGCCACGAGAAAAACATCGTCATAAAAATGACTCCAAAACCACTGTAAAAGAAACAAACTGGCTAAATATATATTCTTATTTATCTCAAGATGATCTCCTAAAATCTCCAGAGTTACATATTTATATTCATCTGCTGTGGAAAATTAAACATCTCATTGTTCCTTTAACCTGTTGCTCTTCTTACAGTAACACAGCTGCGAGCCTGCAGTTTACTGACAACTACACACTGATCTCAAACAACAGAATGTGTGTGTGTGTGTGTGTGTGTGTGTGTGTGTGTGTGTGTGTGTGTGTGTGTGTGTGTGTGTGTGTGTGTGTGTGTGTGCTGGAGAGAGAGAGAGACAGAGGGAGATGAGGGAGGGAGAGGGGGGAGAAAGAGAGAGAGAGAGAGAGAGAGAGAGAGAGAGAGAGAGAGAGAAAGAAAGAGAGAGAGAGAGAGAGAGAGAGAGACAGAGAGAGACAGAGAGAGGGAGAGGGGGAGAGAGAGAGGGAGAGAGAGAGGGAGAGGGGGAGAGGGGGGAGAGGGAGAGAGAGAGGGGGGAAGAAGAGAGAGAGAGAGAGAGAGAGAGAGAGAGAACGGGGCAATAGTAAAAATAATGAGAGAATGATGTGTAGCATTCACATCTGTCTGTGTGCGTGTGTGTGCACATGTGCATGCGTGCGTGTGTGTGCATGTGTGTGTGCATGTGTGTGTGCATGCGTGTGTGTGCATGCGTGTGTGTGCATGCGTGTGTGTGCATGCGTGTGTGTGCATGCGTGTGTGTGTGCATGCGTGTGTGTGTGCATGCGTGTGTGTGCATGCGTGTGTGTGCATGCGTGTGTGTGTGCATGTGTGTGTGTGCATGCGTGTGTGTGTGCATGCGTGTGTGTGTGCATGTGTGTGTGTGCATGCGTGTATGTGTGCATGCGTGTATGTGTGCATGCGTGTGTGTTTGTGCATGTGTGCATGTGTGTGTGCATGCGTGTGTGTGTGTGTGTGTGTGTGTGCATGTGTGCATGCGTGCATGTGTGTGTGTGTAAGTTGTAAAATGGCAACAGATGTCTTATAAGAAACAGATTGTTTTTTCAATTGGGTCGAGGAGTTTATCACTTCACACACTGTTTATCTGTTAATTATCACACACAGAGGTGTTTATACACTGCATATATTTGTCATCGCAAGCAGGTGTGTGGATGTGTGAGAGTGTGTATTGTGTGAGTGTGTGTTGTCTGTATACTGTGTGAGTATGTATTGCGTGTGTATTGTGTGTGTACTGTGTGAGTGTGTATTGTGTATTGTGCATGTATGTGAGTGTGTTTTGTGTGTACTGAGTGAGTGTGTATTGAGTGTATTCTGTGTGTACTGTGTATTGTTTGTGTGTACTGTATGAGTATGCATTATGTGTGTATTGTGTGAGTGTATATTGTGTGTATTGTGTGTACTGTGTGGGTGTGTATTGTGTGTACTGTGTGGGTGTGTATTGTGTGTGTATTGTGTGGGTGTATATTGTGTGTATTGTGTGTACTGTGTGGGTGTGTATTGTGTGTACTGTGTGGGTGTGTATTGTGTGTGTGTTGTGTGTACTGTGTGGGTGTGTATTGTGTGTACTGTGTGGGTGTGTATTGTGTGTACTGTGTGGGTGTGTATTGTGTGTGTATTGTGTGTTTACTGTGTGAGTATGCATTATGTGTGTATTGTGTGTGTGTAGAAGGCAGGGCTGCCAAACCCCCGCCTTCTACCCCCATTTCTACCAAGCAAAATAAACTGCACTGTTTGTCCTTGCACCTGGTCCCTCGGCTCAGTGCTATTCTTTTGTGTGTGCCTCTCTAGAGTGCCCTACACTTTTGGAGAATGCAGGCATCAGACATGAAAGAAGCCCCTAACATGAGCATGGTGCAGTTCCTGCAGCACTTATTGCAGTCCAGCCTACACCAGCATGCGGTGAGCAGGAACTGCTCGAGATATAGAGAGGCTTGCAGGCAGAGGCGATGCCTCGCCCTGATACCGGTCATGATGCTCAGTGTTGGCTCAGCAAGCTGATGATGAAGGATGAATTTGAAGCCTTCCTGGGCTCTTTTGAGAGCAATGCAAACGGGGAGAGCTGACCTAATTGCCCCGCTACTCAGCAAAGATGCACAACTGGCCTATTACACCATGGACACAGCGTATTACGACCTGGTGAAGCAGGAAGTCCTAAAAAACACAGTTATACTACATCAATGTATTTAAGGAATGGATTCCTTCGGTTCCTGCTGTTTGCCTCTGTCACAGATCCCCAAAAGCATGCCCTGGGCAGGAGGGGGGAAGATCTCACACCGCCCAACATTTACACCCTAGATTTGCTGGCAGGTTGCTCTTGCCCTAAACCCAAAACAGCCTTCAACACTGCCTATGGCCACTGGAAGTACCGCGTTCTTCACTTTAAGCTGCACGGGGTTCCAGCCACCTTCCAATAGCTCATGGACATCATCCTCCACCCCCCACCGATCCGTCATGATGGCTTACCTGGACAATGTTGTGATCCACACCTCTACGTGTTCCGACCATCTGTTCCATCTCTGGGGGTTCTAGGAGCCCTCTGGAAGGCTGGGCTGAGAGCCAACCCCCGCAAGAAAGGCAAAGAAGGGTCAACCAGACCAGGTGCAGTGGACGAATGAAACTGAGCGTTTTTCCACCTTACTTCTCACCCCACCTTGAGAAACTGAGGCTTCGGTCTCCCTTTCACCCTCCAAATGTACGCATCAGAGACGGGTTTAGCAGCAGTCCTTTCCCAGAAGTTCGAAGTGGAGGAGCACCCGGTCCTGAACTATGCTGTCAATGGCCCCTTGAGCACCAGGAAATGTGCCACTGACAACGCTCCCCAACGCTTTAGCGCCAAGGTCTGTGCTGCTGGATTAGACTGTACGGCAGGGCGGCCAAACTCCCGCCAAAATGCAGGGAGCCAATCAGGAGTGCAGAGAGCCAAGCACAGCAGAGAGAGGGAGGTAATATCGGAAATCCCCTGGAAGAGCTAATGTGTTGTCTTTTCCTCTCTTTTCCATTACAGACTCAACCAGCTGAAGGATGCATCACTTGCCTGCTGAGCCCATGCCATGCTCCTGGGACCAAGCTCCCCCTTGCCTCACCACTGACTAGACCTTTTCACTCCCCAGAACTTCTGGACTCACCACCCCAACCTCGCTGCACTGCAAACTGGGTGGACTTTCTCCCTGAGTGCTGCACCGTATCTCCCTCTCTGTCGCTCCCTCTCTCCCTCTTGCTCTCTCTCAGTCTCTCACCCCGACTTCTCCCAGGCAAAATAAACAACATGCAACTGGTTCTGCTATTCTTTCATGTCTGCCTCTCTAGAGTTCCCTATAGTGAGTACTGTGTGAGTGTGTATTGTGTAATTTGTTCTTGAATTATGTTTTGTTGATTTTACAGATTAATTTTTTTTTATATATCTCTTTTTAAATCTCTTTTTAAAGGTGCGGTCTCCGTTGTTTGAAAGCCAATGTTGACATTTGAAATCACCAAAACAAACACGCCCCTAACCCACATGGGTCCCACCCCTGTATTTTAGCTCTGCCCACACATACATACGTAACCCAGGCAACTAACAGAAAGAAACGTGTCTTTATCATAGCTGAAGGGAAGAACAATACGATTGTAGATAAACAAACAAGCAAAAATGCCACACAAGCATAATGATGTAAAGGACAAAGGCATATATTAGTTCTGTGTAACAAAGCAAAACCAACGTTACTCACCTGTCGAGAAGGAAAAAAGCGCCTCGGCGTCTTAAGTAAAGTCGGCCACGTATTCACAGGTCGGAGTTTCCCGAGTCGATAACTCCTGAGCTAAACGCTGTTACTACACAAAACGCGGTTGTAGCTGCCTCTCTACATTACTACGATAGAAAAGAGG
>NC_062536.1:19445094-19455094 GCF_022655615.1 Tachysurus fulvidraco
ACACGCATGCATGTGTACACGCAAACACACATAAAGCCACATGGGGTAAATAGACACCATGCTGATACAACACACCTGCAGGCATTGTGCTGCTTTCTATATGTTTGTGTGTGTGTGTGTGTGTGTGTGTGTGTGTGTGTGTGTGTGTGTGTGTGTGTGTGTGTGTGTGTAATGAAGGTGATCATAGACTCTGAATCGTCTCCCTAAATCCCCACCCAGCTGACATCATGTCTGTCTCCATGGTGACATCTCTGCAAGGAGGAACTTGGCCAAAAAGAAGCGTAACTAACACACACACACACACACACACACACACACCTACACTATACACACATATACGCACACTGTTATATTACTCTCCACACCCCCCCCACACACCCACACACACACACATACACCTGCGTACAGTATGATGCATATATTGTTCTTAACATATATGATGTTACTGAACCTAAACCTAAAGTCTGAATGCTTAGTCATGCAGGTCACACTGTGCTATAAGCTTCATGAGCCTCGAAGCTCCAGGAAACTTTACACTCATTTATGACTTACTTCATTTATGTTGGAATACTTCTGAACATGTTCATAAAAAAGAAAGAAAGAAAAGGAAAGAGCAGGAACGTTAGGGTAGATCTTTTAGTCCAGAAACAGAAACATCTAGATAAACAGTCTAGGAAGTCCAGATATTTTAACATAAGAAATCTAATCTCCAGTAAGTAACCCAGAACCTTAGATTACTGTAGTTTCAGTTCAGGAACTTTAGGCTTGGAAGTCTGATCTCGAGACTTTAGGTCAGGGACATTAAAAAATTCAAAGGAATATAAAATCCAGGAACTCTATATTACTGATCTCTAGGAGCATAAGTACAGGACTCCTACTCTGATCCTCAAATTAGGGCCAGGAACTCTGGTCTAGAAAACTTGCAGGGAAACAATTTACTAAGAGAGACGGAAAGAAGAAAAATAGAGACCAAGAGAAAAAGAGAACAAGTGAAAGAGTAGGGGAGAAGGTAAGAAGAACAGTCCAGAAAAATGGAAAGAGACAAACAGAAACATACACCTGACCTTGGGCATGGACAAAGACAGAGGGTTGGGAACATGGTGTAGGTCAGGGAATAGGGTGTAGGGAGCAGGGTATAAGGAGCAGGGTGTAGAAAATAGAGAGTAGGGTGTAGGAAACAGGGTATAAGGAGTAGGGTGTAGGGAATAGGGTGTAGGGAGCAGGGTATAAGGAGCAGGGTGTAGGGAATAGGAAGCAGGGTGTAGGAATCAGGGTATAAGGAGCAGGGTGTAGGGAATAGGGTATAGGGAGCAGGGTGTAGGTAATAGGGTGTAGGGAGCAGGGTATAAAAAGCAAGATGTAGGGAATAGGGTCTAAGGAATAGGGTCTAGGGAATAGGGTCTAGGGAATAGGGTGTAGGGAGCAGGGAATAGGAAGCAGGGTGTAGGAATCAGGTTATAAGGAGCAGGGTGTAGGGAATACGGTGTAGGGAGCAGGGAATAGGGAGCAGGGTGTAGTAAATAGGGTATAAGGAGCAGGGTGTAGGGAATAGGGTGTAGGGAGCAGGGTGTAGGAAACAGGGTATAAAGAGTAAGGTGTAGGGAATAAGGTGTAGGAAATAGGGTGTAGGTTTCAGGGTATAATTAGCAGAGTGTAGGGAATAGGGTGTAGGGAGCAGGGTATAAGGAGCAGAGTGTAGGGAATAGGGTGTAGGGAATTGGGTGTAGGAATCAGGGTATAAGGAGCAGAGTGTAGAGAATACGGTCTAAGGAATAGGGTATAGGGAGCAGGGTATATAAGGAGCAGGGTATAAGGAACAGGGTATAGGAAGCAGGGTATGTAATGAGCAGGGTGTAGGAAATATGGTCTAGGTATCAGGGTATAAGGAGCAGAGTGTAGGGAATAGGGTGTAGGGGGCAGGGTATAAGGAGCAGGGTGTAGGGAATAGGGTGTAGGAAATATGGTGTAGATAACAGGGTATAAGGAGCAGAGTTTAGGGAATAGGGTTTAGGTATCAAGGTATAAGGAGCAGAGTGTAGGGAATACGATCTAAGGAATAGGGTATAGGGAGCAGGGTGTAGGGAATAGGGTGTAGGGAGCAGGGTATATAAGGAGCAGAGTATAAGGAACAGGGTATAGGGAGCATGGTGTAGTGAGCAGGGTTTAAAGAATAGTGATTAGGGAATAGGGTTTAGGAAACAGGGTATAATCAGCAGGTTATAGGGAGCAGGGTATAAGAGCAGGGTGTAGGGAATACGGTGTAGGGAGCAGGGTATAAGGAGCAGGGTATAAGGAGAAGGGTGTAGGGAATAGGGTGTAGGAAGCAGGGTATACGGAGCAGGGTATAAGGAGCAGGGTGTAGGGAATAGGGTGTAGGGAGCAGGGTATACAGAGCAGGGTGTAGGGAGCAGGGTATAAGGAGCAGGGTGTAGGGAATAGGGTGTAGGGAGCAGGGTATACAGAGCAGGGTGTAGGGAGCAGGGTATAAGGAGCAGGGTGTAGGGAGCAGGGTATAAGGAGCAGGGTGTAGGGAGCAGGGTATACGGAGCAGGGTATACGGAGCAGGGTGTAGGGAGCAGGGTATACGGAGCAGGGTGTATGGAGCAGGGTATAAGGAGCAGGGTGTAGGGAGCAGGGTATAAGGAGCAGGGTGTAGGGAGCAGGGTGTATGGAGCAGGGTATAAGGAGCAGGGTGTATGGAGCAGGGTATAGGGAATTGGCAGATGACTGAGCTGCAGTGATTTTTTAAAAAACTGCTCTAAAACTCTCTCTCACTCACTCACTCACTCACTCACTCACTCACTCACTCACTCACTCACTCACTCACTCACTCACTCACTCACTCACTCACTCACTCACTCACACACACACACACACACACACACACACACACACACACACACACACACACACACACACACACACACACACACACACACACACACACACAAAATAAAGCATTTCTAATTAGTCCAGGAAATTCAGTCCAGGAACCGTGGTGCACTGGTCACATCCTATATATTAGGAAGACCTGATAACCTCGCAGCTCTGTTTAAGATGCTGTTTGTTTCTCTGAATTCTTTCACTCTTTTAAAGGAGAAGTAACAGAATTAAAGCTGACATTTCACTGGTGTGCCTTTAAACTCTAGCATCCAGAAGACCAGAGACACAAACTGTCACTGTCTAATTATGCACAGCTCTTCCTCTGTCTCCTTTATTCTCTTTGTTTTTTCTCTCTCTAATCCGCTCCTTTCTCTCTTTCTCTCTCCATTATCACACTCCAACACACCTCTCTCTCTCTCTCTCTCTCTCTCTGAGTGGTCTCTTGGCCCCACTGTTCTTTAATTGGAGGACTGAGGGCTCCTTCATGTCTGAACTGTCCACCTCAGTGCTAAAACAGTATCTGGGTTACAGAGGCAGAGAGGAAAAGAGGCAGAGAGGAAGTGAGACAAATGAACTGAAAGAGGGATACAGAGAGAGGTGAAGAGAAAGGTAGCAGAGGAAACGTCAAACTACCAAAGAGAGCCCACTTTAAATATAATGTTCCGTCAATGATGTTTTAACTTTTACTGTTTTAGACAGTTTTTAAAGCAAAACACGACCCAAATCTTTTTTACCTCGTCAGTGACACAGTGAGATTTTTACTGTGTGAAACGAAAACCTGCAGGAACTTTAGTCTGGAAACCTCCGAATTTTAGCCCAGAAATATCCGACTTACAGAAATGTCAAAAAGTCTAGAAATTGTAGCCTGTGAATTTTAGTCTACAAACTTCAGTCTAAGGGGGGCACAGTGGCTAAGCGGATAGCACGTTCGCCTCACACCTCCAGGGTTGGGGTTCGATTCCCGCCTCCGCCTTGTGTGTGTGGAGTTTGCATGTTCTCCCCGTGCCTCGGGGGTTTCCTCCGGGTACTCCGGTTTCCTCGCCCGGTCCGAAGACATGCATGGTAGGTTGATTGGCATCTCTGGAAAATTGTCCGTAGTGTGTGAGTGTGTGAGTGAATGAGTGTGTGTGTGTGCCCTGTGATGGGTTGGCACTCCGTCCAGGGTGTATCCTGCCTCGATGCCCGATGACGCCTGAGATAGACACAGGCTCCCCGTGACCCGAGAAGTTCGGATAAGCGGTAGAAGATGAATGAATGAATGAATGAGAACTTTTAATCCTCGAATTTTCTAGAAATTTTAGTCAGTGAACGTCAGTAAATATTTATATTTTCACATGAAATTTTAGCCTAAGAAATCTAGTCTAGAGATTTTGGCAAGAAACATTAATTATGGATTACAACGTTTAATCCAATTTTTTCGGCAAAAATCTTAGTCTACAAATTTTAACTTACAACATTTAAAGTAGAAATGTTTAACCTAGGAATTTGAGTGTTGAAATTTAAAACTACGAATTTTTACCTACAAACTTCAACATTTATTTATAGATTTTTTTGGCCTATGGAAAATTAGTTTAGAAATTTTCTTTTACAAACTTCAGTCAATAAATGTTTGCCCTTGAAATTTAGTCTAGAAATTTTGACCTAGAAACTTTTTTAACCTGTAAATATTACCCTGTAAATACAAATTTAACCTAAAACTTTTAATGTAGAAATTTGAACCCACATAAATTTAGCCTACAATTTTTCGGCCTACAGATTTTAGTCTAAATGTTTGTCATGAAATTTTGCCTCATTAACTTTAGTTTGCTGTATTATAAAGACCTTAAAGTTTATAACCGTTAGGTTTAGAACCTTAGTCTAGAAACTTTGCCAAAGGAACATGAGATAGAATTGAAACACAACTAGAGAAAAGAGATGACAAAAAAAAACATGAAAAGAAAATAGAAACCAGAGATGGAGATGAATGGAGAGAAAAAGAGAGAGAAAGAAATGAAAAAGAAAGGATGGAATAAGAGTAAAACAAATGTGAGGTGAGTTGACATCAGTCTGAACAGGACAGTAGATCGACAGTAGATCGTTCCTCACCGTCGCTTCTTCTTACGTGTCGGATATCGTCGTATGAACTGTTACCATGGAGACAGACGGACTGGCAAGTGTGAAATCTTTAAGTAATAAAACGAAGCCACTGTTACCATGAAGACAATGATGATTAGTTTTTGATTACAGCAAACCCCCCCCCCCCCACCCCCGGTTATTAAGGATCAACACTGTGGATTTTTCTTTTTTTTTATCCTTTTCTCGTTACGTTTAATGTTTAACAGGTTAAACACTTAGAGTAAATTCCTGTTATAGAAGATGACTCTTCTGACCAATCAGAACGCAGGACTCGGTCGGCAGCGCCATGCGCGGTTTATCTTAAACTACGTGACATCCATTTCACACACGTCTAAAAGAATAATCGACAATCCGTACAATTCTATTCAGAGCGTAAAATCCTGAAGCGCTCTGTTCACGTTTCCTTCGGCCTCCATGCTCACATATAAACGTATCAGTTGAACCGCACTTCACTTCACTCTTATCATAATTAGCCTGTAATTTCACTCGTAATTGCACTCCATTAAATAAAAATTCCGATCCTTCTCTTCCTTTTTCCGTTTTTTTCTTCATTTCTCTCATCAGTGTTTTCCCCCTCCGCTGTGTTCTGCAGCACGTTCGCTTATTACTCACAGCTCCGTGCCCCGACTTCACAGCACACAACACTGGAAATGGGACATGCATGAACACACACACACACACACACACACACACACACACACACACACACACACACACACACAGCAGTCAAATAAACCCCAGCATCTTATGTAAGTTTAATTACAGGGCTTGAGGGTTTCTTCTTACAGTAATTAACCCACACAGACCGAGCTCACGTGTTTCCTTCTCTTTAACTTTTCTGCTAATAAACTCTAATTAACGATATTATGTTTTAGATATTAGGCTTCATCCAGTCAACGTCGGATTAGACAGATCAGTACTCAAATACAGTCAGAAAGAGAGAGAGAGAGAGAGAGAGAGAGAGAGAGAGAGAGAGAGAGAGAAAGACAGAGAAAGAGAGAGAAAGACAGACATATAGAGAGAGAGACAATGAGAGTGAGAGAGACAGACAGTCAGAGAGAGAGAGAGACAGACAGACAGACAAAGAGACAGACAGAGAAAGAGAGAGAAAGACAGACAAATAGAGAGAGAGAGAGAGAGAGAGAGAGAGAGAGAGACAGACTGACAGAGAGAGAGAGAGAGAGAGAGAGAGAGAGACAGAGAAAGAGACAGACAGAGACAGACAAATAGAGAGAGAGACAGACAGACAGACAGAGAGAGAGACAGATAGAGAAAGAGAGGGAAAGACAGACAAATAGAGTGAGAGAGAGAGAGAGAGAGAGAGAGAGTGAGAGAGAGAGAGAGAGAGAGAGAGAGAGAGAGAGAGAGAGAGAGAGTACATGGACAAGAAAAGCCTGTAGCCTTCAGTTACCTGTTCTGTCATAAATAAAGTCATTTCCTCTCATTGTCCTTAAGTAAGTAAGCTGTTATCATCTCAGCCCTGCTTTATTCACTGCCCCTGTCCTGCCCCTGTCCTGTATAGCCCCATTTATTGCCCCACTTTCCTTATATGGCCAAGACTTCCTGTTCTTGTCTTGTGTTGCTCTGACACTTAATTAATCACACCTGTGTGTGAGGTCACGTCCACCTGAGAAGTCCGTACAGTATTACCGAGTGTCTCGCTGGAGGCAGATGGAGGTTCTGTTGGTACGGAAGTCAGAAATTTATCGATACGCATTACATTTAGAATAGACATTTTAGTCTATGTATTTTAGTCTGGAAATTGTAGCCAATGAATTTAAGCCTAGTAATTTTAGTCTAGAAATGTAAACTTCTAAAATTTTGGTCTTGGAATTTTAGCTGACGAATTGTAGCCAAGGCATTAGAAATATGTTTGTGAACATGTTTGATTTTTATTCTTATTACTGATCAGTGACATGAGCTCAGATCTGAGATCTGGAACTCTGGACGTTACTGAGCATCACATCGGATCTAAAGCTTCTGAAATAAATGGATTTCTTAATTTCACTGCTTTTGTGACTGAAGAGACATTTTTGAGCATGTTGACGCTCACACAGAGCGAGTGATGACGATGTCTCTCAGATCTCTCTCTCTATCTGTCTGTCTCTCGGTCTCTGTCTCTCTCACACACTCTCTCCCTCTCTCTCTCTCTGTCTGTCTCTCGGTCTCTGTCTTTCTCACACACTCTCTCCCTCTCTCTCTCTCTCTCTCTCTCTCTCTGTCTGTCTCTCAGTCTCTCTCTCTCTCTCTCTCACACACACACACACACACACAAACACACACACACTCTCTCCTGTATCATCCTGCCCTGAAAAACAATTAGTTTTCAGTATAATAAATTTGTCTAGTTCTGTCTTGATGTCGGTTGTTTACATCTGTTTTTAATCTGAGCTTCAATCTGTTGGTCACAGACACCCAGAAAGAGATGAGAGAATATCAGACAGATGACGCCATCCTGCCTCCAGTTACCTGGGGGCTGTACTGTTAATCACAGACCCACAGAGAGGGAGAGAGAGAGAGAGAGATAAAGGTCGTGTCTATGAGGGCCATGTCAGTCAGGGGTATGTCTATGAGGGGTGTGTCTGGGAGAGGTGTGTCAGCACGGGGCTGTGAGGGGCGTGTCAGTCATGGGCTTGTCTGTGAGGGGTGTGTTAGTCAGGGGCATGTCTGTAAGGGGTGTGTTAGTCAGGGGCGTGTCTGTGAGGGGTGTGTTAGTCAGGGGCATGTCTGTGAGGGGCGTATTACACAGGGGCATGTCTGTGAGGGGTGTGTTAGTCAGGGGCGTGTCTGTGAGGGGTGTGTTAGTCAGGGGCATGTCTGTGAGGGGCGTATTACACAGGGGCATGTCTGTGAGGGGTGTGTTAGTCAGGGGCATGTCTGTAAGGGTTGTGTTAGTCAGGGGCGTGTCTGTGAGGGGTGTGTTAGTCAGGGGCGTGTCTGTGAGGGGCGTATTACACAGGGGCGTGTCTGTGAGGGGTGTGTTAGTCAGGGGCGTGTCTGTGAGGGGTGTGGTAGTCAGGGGCGTGTCTGTGCGGGGTGTGTTAGTCAGGGGCGTGTCTGTGAGGGGCGTATTACACAGGGGCGTGTCTGTGAGGGGCGTGTCTGTGAGGGGCGTGTCTGTGAGGGGCGTGTCAGTCTTGTCAGTTTCCTCGTCTCAGAAGCAGATTTCAGTTCTTTTCAGTCTTTATGAGTGAAATACAAACAAGTCAGTTAAGATTTCAGCAGCTAACAGAAATAAATAAATATAAGACGTCATGATAAAGTTTACATCGTGAAGTGAACAAAATACACACTCTTTCTTTTTCTTCCTTCTCCAGAAGTCGAGTAAAAAAAACCTTGCTACATTTTTGGTAGTTAATTAACAGAACTTGCATCTCGCTCCAGCCAAAGTGACCCGAATGAACCCCACATCGTAATTACGACTTCCACCCACCTAAATTCCACACCACCTTCCCATTAGGACTTCCCAGCTCACAGTCAGGGGTTTCAGTCAAACCCCAGATCCATCATCAGATCCTGTTTATTTTACTTTGACAACATTAAAGCGAGCTGAAAGCCGAAAGTGCAGCGATCAGCCTTCAGAGACGTCGCAGCCGGTGCTGAGAGTTCTGCAGCCTGGAGAAAGAGGAAGTGTGTGTTTTCCTTTTCCTGCGCTCCTTCTTCTCTTCTCCCTCGAGACCGTTTGCAGTAATTAGAGGCCTCGGAAAGCCCTCGCCTCGCATAATTAAACAAAACCAAGAATTTTGTCTCCTCCTCCTCCTCCTCCTCTTCCTCTTCCTCCTCCTCTTCTTTCTTCTGTCTCATCTTCTACTCTTCCGTCGTCCCGTTCCTGTCTCGTGTGAGTTCATCGAGCCGCGAACAGACGTCCTCGCTTCCGTTCCTGATTGTTTTGTACTGTTCTGTTGTTATTTGTGTGTAAAGTTTATTCCTCTGCTGAAATGTTTTATTCGTTTATTAATGAGAATAAAAACACCACAAATATCAGGGTGGTATTTGGCAGAATGTCTTTAGTGCATCAGAGCTGCGATATGAAATGTTCTGCGTGTTTTTTTTGCGTTATCGTCCTTTCACTCGTTTTTTATTTCTCCTGTGTTTTATACTCATTGCGTCGCACATAAAACATTTCCCTCGGTAAATGTTACGCTTTTATTTTCCCTCTCGGTCCAGCTCGTTTAGTGCCTCAGCACATTATCACGCTGCTGACGAGGTGAACATGACTTTGCTCCTGGATGGATGGATGGATGGATGGATGGATGGATAGACGGATGGAGGAAGAAGATGGAAAGAAAGTCATGAGAAAGCATGAAGTAGGTGATCACAATCACCGGTGAGAGGCGGAGCCTAAGACAGGACCGACACAAAAGCCAAAGCATGTACAGTAGTGCTTGTTGCCATAGAAACCATGCCACAGAGTTCCCAGGGTAATGACCGAAGCATATTATACCCCAGCGGTGTTGAGTTCTGGACTCTGATTGGCCGGAAGGTGTTGCTTTTGTTTTCCACAAGATTATGTGACAGTGCTATCGTTTCTATGGTAACAGCTCGTTCACCGGGACTCGACGTGTGTGAACAGGAAGTGACGGAGGATGACGTGACGTTCTTTCATAAAGAAAACATTGTAATGCCTGTAAGTTCTGCTGTAGAGTGAGAGGAATAACACCCATGGGGACGTGCTGTTACAGAGAAATAATCAACGCTCGGGTCCAAGGTGCTACACTTTAGCCACGCCCCCTTCTCCGTTTGACATTTCATTCTCTCGTTCTTTCGCTTTATTTTCTCTGCTGTGGGATTTTGGCGTTTATGGTCAGCATGGCGAGAGTTTTCGTCGCGTCGCCATGGCAACTGCTGTCTCTCCCACTGGGACTCTATCAGACCTGTAGCGCCTGTCCCATTCATCCGCTCTATCCATCCCATTCCTCCATACCTCTGTCTTCATTTAACGTTCTCAAACTGACCTCCCCTCCACCTTTATTCTTTTCTATGCAGTTCTGTTCATCCCTCT
>NC_062536.1:19460094-19472594 GCF_022655615.1 Tachysurus fulvidraco
CTCTCTCTCTCTCTCTCTCTCTCTCTCTGGACAGAGGAAGTGATTATCAGGTCCTATAGCGCCTCCTACCCCCAGATGGAGGAATTACAGAACATATGATGGAGATGTTTAAGGACAGACCTGTTCTACATTCTGGTCATGTCATCATTTCAGTAGTCATGTGACTTTGGTGGCCTCCTCCTATTGGTGGACTTTAGGAGCTTTATAGAAAGGTCTCACTGACACTGACTGTTGGTTCCTGTCTGTGGTCACAGTGACTGCATGGGTGGATGTTGTGTGTAACGCAGCTTCAAAAGTGAAGCTAAAATATCTCTGAGGCCCTCTAGTGGCTGTCTGTGGGATCATTTCTGACTCCGCCCATTCCCATATAAGGAAGCACAATAACCACAATTAATTTTTTAACGATAAATTAAAAGATTGCAATTGATTTTTCTATTCATCCATCCATCCATCTAACAATTTATTTATCCAATCATTCATCCATCCATCCATCCATCCAGCATTCCTCCATGTATACATCCATCCAGTCCTTCTTCCATCCATCCATCCATCCATCCATCCATCCATCCATCCAACAATTTATTCATTCAATCATTCATTCTTCCATCCATCCATGCTGTATCCAACCATGCATCCATCCATCCATCCGTCCATCCATCCATCCCTTTTTCTATGCATCCATCCAACAATTTATTTATCCAATCATTCCTTTATCCACCCACCCATTTATCCATCCATCCATCCAAGCATCCAAACATCCATTCATCCATTACACACCCGATCTGTATTCATGTCTTGTCTTGTTCAGCTGTACTGTGTTCAGTCCCTCAGTGGGGAATTCTGTTGGTGTTTCTTGTGTTTTGATCATTATCTCATTTGGACATTACAGCTCACTGATATAATGACTCACAATCCAACACCACAGGAGGAAGTGACATCACAAACCAACATTTACATCGGAATGTGGGACTTTAGAAAACAGTGGAACACAATTTACTGAGAGAACCTGCATTTAGATGTGGAACCTACACGCTGCTGCACATAGTCATGGAACCTACACGCTGCTGCACTTAGATGTGGAACCTACACCCTGCTGCATTTAGATGTGGAACCTACACCCTGCTGCATTTAGATGTGGAACCTACACCCTGCTGCATTTAGATGTGGAACCTACACCCTGCTGCATTTAGATGTGGAACCTACACGCTGCTGCATTTAGATGTGGAACCTACACGCTGCTGCACATAGTCATGGAACCTACACGCTGCTGCACATAGTCATGGAACCTACACGCTGCTGCACTTAGATGTGGAACCTACACCCTGCTGCATTTAGATGTGGAACCTACACCCTGCTGCATTTAGATGTGGAACCTACACCCTGCTGCATTTAGATGTGGAACCTACACCCTGCTGCATTTAGATGTGGAACCTACACGCTGCTGCATTTAGATGTGGAACCTACACGCTGCTGCACATAGTCATGGAACCTACACGCTGCTGCACATAGTCATGGAACCTACACGCTGCTGCACTTAGATGTGGAACTTAAACCCTGCTGCATTTAGATGTGGAACCTACACCCTGCTGCATTTAGATGTGGAACCTACACGCTGCTGCACATAGTCATGGAACCTACACGCTGCTGCACTTAGATGTGGAACCTACACCCTGCTGCATTTAGATGTGGAACCTAAACCCTGCTGCATTTAGATGTGGAACCTACACACTGCTGCACATAGTCATGGAACCTACACACTGCTGCACATAGTCATGGAACCTACACGCTGCTGCATTTAGATGTGGAACCTACACGCTGCTGCATTTAGATGTGGAACTTAAACCCTGCTGCATTTAGATGTGGAACCTACACCCTGCTGCATTTAGATGTGGAACCTACACGCTGCTGCACATAGTCATGGAACCTACACGCTGCTGCACTTAGATGTGGAACCTACACCCTGCTGCATTTAGATGTGGAACCTACACACTGCTGCACATAGTCATGGAACCTACACACTGCTGCACATAGTCATGGAACCTACACGCTGCTGCATTTAGATGTGGAACCTACACGCTGCTGCATTTAGATGTGGAACTTAAACCCTGCTGCATTTAGATGTGGAACCTACACGCTGCTGCATTTAGATGTGGAACTTAAACCCTGCTGCATTTAGATGTGGAACCTACACGCTGCTGCACTTAGATATGGAACCTACACGCTGCTGCACTTGTGTTGTTGTAGAAGTGTGTTATTTTAGAAATAGAATACTCATACACACAAACACACACACACATACTCAGAAATACACACACACACACACACACACACACACACACACACACACACACACACACACACACACACACACTCAGAAATACACACACACCCACCCACCCACACACTCAGAAATACACATACACACATTTGTACTCAGAAATACACACAAACCTGTACTTAGAAATACACACACACACACACACACACACACACACACACACACACTGCAACAATTGAAAATGAATTATCAGAGACAGGGGTGTGTGTGTGTGTGTGTGTGTGTGTGTGTGTGTGTGTGTGTGTGTGTGTGTGTGTGTGTGTTTATGATGAAAGAATGAAGGAGTATTGATTTTTGATTAGCCAGCATCCAACAGAGAGAGAGAGAGTAAACACAGCGAGTAAAGCAGAATGATCGATAGTAAATGAAAGAGAGAAATATGCACAAGTCTGAGGAACACAGACAGAGAGAAAGAAAACAGAAAAAGAAAGAATGAAAAATTCAGCAGTGGATTTATATAGAAATTTGTGAAGGATCTGTAAAGGAATACAATAAAAGCACAGTCTGTGTGTGTGTGTGTGTGTGTGTGTGTGTGTGTGTGTGTGTGTGTGTGTGTGTGTGTGTGTGTGTGTGTGTATACACACTAAAGAGAGTTGTGTAGCAGTTTCACATTGTCATTATGGGGTATTGTTTGTAAAAATTTGAGGACAATAATGAATGAAAATCCTTTTGGAATCAGGCTGTAACACAAAACGTGGCTGTAGTGAAGCGCTGTGAAAACTTTCTGTTTGCTCTGAGATTAAAAACTCTTACAGGAAGTGAACGTGGAGAAATAAACCAACCTGCTGCCTCCAGCTGAAGACTACAGACATCACTCAAGTCATCTTATAGTCAAACATCTACAGACAGACAGACAGACAGACAGACAGACAGACAGACAGACAGACAGAGAGACAGTCAGAGAGTCACACAGATATAAAGATACACAGACAGTCAGACAGAGAGACAGACAGAGAGACAGAGAGTCACACAGACAGAGAGAAAGACAGATAGACAGGCAGAGAAACAGAAAGAGAGACAGACAGGCAGTGAGTCACACAGACAGAGAGATAGGCAGTCAGAGAGACAGGCAGACAAAGAGACAGACAGACAGAGAGACAGGCAGACAGAGAGACAGGCAGACAGTGAGACAGGCAGACAGTGAGACAGACAGACAGAGAGACAGACAGACAGAGAGACAGGCAGACAAAGAGACAGACAGACAGAGAGACAGGCAGACAGAGAGACAGGCAGAAAGAGAGACAGACAGAGACACAGACAGACAGAGAGACAGACAGACAGACAGACAGACAGACAGACAGACAGACAGACAGACAGGCAGAGAAACAGAAAGAGAGACAGGCAGACAGAGAGATAGGCAGACAGAGAGACAGGCAGACAGAGAGATAGGCAGACAGAGAGACAGGCAGACAGAGAGATAGGCAGACAGAGAGACAGGCAGACAGAGAGATAGGCAGACAGAGAGACAGACAGACAGACAGAGACAGACAGACAGACAGACAGGCAGACAGACAGACAGAGAGACAGACAGACAGAGAGACAGACAGACAGACAGAGAGACAGACAGACAGACAGAGAGACAGACAGACAGGCAGACAGACAGGCAGACAGACAGAGAGACAGAATGTGAGCATCAAGTGATTTTATGCAGATTTGCTCGAAACAAATAATTCACAACGAATCAGTTGAATGAGTGAATCGATTGACTGAGTCGTTCATTCTCAGCTGCAGTCTCACTGTATATAACACGTCTGTGTAATCGACTCCTGTCTGTGTTAGAGTGTTTTCTTGTTCTAAAGCAAACAGAGCTGTTCCTGAGCATAAGGTTAGTGTGTGTTAGTGTGTGTTAGTGTGTGTTAGTGTGTGTTAGTGTGTGTTAGTGTGTGTTAGTGTGTGTTCGAGCAGAAAAACACTTCACGGTCAGTGTCAGTTTCTCACGTACTCACTGCAGATAAGAGTTGCTAATGAAGTGCAATAAGTCTAGCACTGTCTCTCACCTCATTAACAGTAAACAGCTGAAACGGATTAGCCTCTCTTCCCATAATGCACCTGTTTAATTGCAGCACACAACAGAAGCATGCTCACCGATGCACACGGAAACAAAACTGTTCACCGCTTTTAAAAACGAATCTGGAAAAAACTATTCCAAAGTACAAAGGTGTTTTTTTCATCTACAGCGCATGTGAAGGTAGGAGCCGCAGCTGCGGCGATAGGGGAATGGGATACTGAAGTGTAGGGAATACTGAAGTGTAGGGAATACTGAAGGGTAGGGAATACTGAAGGGTAGGGAATACTGAAGTGTAGGGAATACTGAAGTGTGGGGAATACTGAAGTGTAGGGAATACTGAAGGGTAGGGAATACTGAGGTTTAAGGAATACTGAAGTGTAGGGAATACTGAAGGGTAGGGAATACTGAAGGGTAGGGAATACTGAAGGGTAGGGAATACTGAAGGGTAAGGAATACTGAGGTTTAAGGAATACTGAAGTGTAGGGAATACTGAAGTGTAGGTAATACTGAAGGGTAGAGAATACTGAAGGGTAGGGAATACTGAAGGGTAGGGAATACTGAAGTGTAGGGAATACTGAGGTTTAAGGAATACTGAAGTGTAGGGAATGCTGAAGGGTAGGGAATACTGAAGGGTAGGGAATACTGAAGGGTAGGGAATACTGAATACTGAAATGTATGAAATACTGATGTATAAGAAAACACAAAAGCCCAGGGCACATAACCCTTATAAACCTGAGGGGATGTCTCCCAGGGTAAAAGCCCGCACCCCTGACACACATTGGCTGCTGCTGACGTGAGGCCGAGCACCCTCTGTGGCGAAAGAGATGCTGTGGTGAATAGCTTTCACTGCTGACAAGATGGAAGCCATCCAAGCAGGCACCAGACGTGCCCGCATCGTGGTGGAGTCCTAAACTGCCCCCAGAAAGGTGGTGCTCTGAGAAGGTAAAAGCGAACCTGAGGAACTATGTGAAAATAAACATCTTTGAGGTCTATCATCACAAACCAGTCCTCGGACCTGATCTAGGATGCAATAACCTAGAGCATGAGTATCTTGAACTTGTAAGTCTTCAGAGTACAGTTCAGAGCCTGCAGGTCCAAAATCGGACGCAGCCCCCTGTCCTTATTGGGAACAATGAAATATCGGCTGTAAAAGCCGGAGTCCTGCTCTGGGAGGGGAACATATTTTATGGCCCCTTTCCTCAGGAAAGCTCCCCTTGGAGGAACACCACCTGGTGTTTGCCAATGATCGTGGTCAACATACCCTAAAAACACAGAGGATGGGAGGTGAACTGGATTCTGTACCCTTTGTCTGTGGTATCCAGGACCCACTGAGACACACCTGGCAAAAGTTCCCACACTGCCCAGTTGTCAGAGAGTGGTGTCAACCTCACACAGATCACCTGGGTGCCCTGAAACTGTGCATTGGCAGGTGCTAACCCAGGGTACAGATCTGTGCAAGTACAGGCCCTACTGCTCCCCAAAGCATCTTATGCAGCAGGGCAGGAAGTAGGGGAAGCCTTTCTGAAAATGGCTCTCCTAGAAACCCTAGCCCTCAGGCAAATGGATTCCTTCTTAACCTGCCAGGCAAGATGGCGGACCTAAGGCCCCCTCTTGCCTGATGGGTCTTGGCCTGGCCATGCTGACAGGCCTCCCTAGTCTTAGACAGGGGGACACGGGCCACACTTGCCCATTTCAGTGCTGAGTGAGATAAGAGGGGGTTGGGTGCGGCTGGAAGATGGCCCAGGCTGCTCGCCACGGCAAGAGATAAACTTGAACCCCACCGACTGGCACTTCAACTCCTGGTCAACGACAGTACACAGAGCGCTTCCTGAAGATAAAGAAGTTGGGGTAATGTGACATAGATGCCCTTATATGGACTTGCTGGCACGCAATCACTACGTCAAATTCCTTCCCAAGCCATTAAATTGCAGTGTGTGCGCACAGAGCTTCAGACTTCCTCAAAGAAGCGTTCCCATAGCATCAGCCCAGATGCAGCGTTGAGTTCCGTCGAAAAGGGAACTGAAGTGTACAGAATACGGAAGTCTGTGGAATATTGAAATGTATGGATTAGTAAAGTATAAGGAATGTTGATGTGTACAAGCCCAAATCTGTGTGAATGCTTTAACTGAATCTCTTATTTTTTATGGGACACCAATTCCATGGAGGTTTGTTTCAGTCAGAAGGAAGTGGCCTAATTTGTGACTTTTGGTCCCTTGAGATAAACCCCGTGTGAGAAGGTGTAGGAGAATCACAGATCAAACAAATCAGGATCGACGTGTAATCACAGATTAATGGCTTCTAATTATGAGGATGAGATCTATATCACGATTACTTATCTAACACGGAGTGAGAGAAACCATGAGTGAGAACATCTCTCTCCCTAATCTATCCTCCCATCTCTGATAGAGAAGAGAGAGATAAAGACGAATGAGGAGAGAGAGAGGAGAGAGAGAGAGAGAGAGAATAAGAAGAGAAGAGAGAGAGAGAGAAGCGAGAGAGAGAAGAGGAGAAGAGTGAGAAGAGAGGAAGGAGAGAGAAAGAAGAGAAGAATAGAGGAGAAAGAGAGAGAGAGGTAGAGAGAGAGAGGGAGGGGAGAGAAGGAGAGCGAGAGAAAAAAGGCAGAGAGATAGAGAGAAAGAGAGAGAAGAGAG
This sequence comes from Tachysurus fulvidraco, assembly GCF_022655615.1. Classification (NCBI taxonomy): domain Eukaryota; kingdom Metazoa; phylum Chordata; class Actinopteri; order Siluriformes; family Bagridae; genus Tachysurus; species Tachysurus fulvidraco. The sequence goes on from NC_062536.1 coordinate 19,467,092, forward strand.
AGAAGAGAGGAGAGAGTAAGAGGCAGAAGCGAGAAGATATAGATCGCGATAGAAGAGAGTTAAGGGGGAGAAGTAGTAGAGAGAGCTATAGAGATGAAGACGTTAGAGAGGAAGAGAGAAAAGAAGATATATAGTATAGAGAAGGTAGAAGAGATATAGATAGAGAGTACCCATAAAGAGAGATAAGAATATAAGTTAAGAGAGTTAATCATTATAGATATATATACTAGAGTATATAGCAGACTCCCATCAGATATAAGATGAATATTAGACGTAGGAGTTAAGAGGAGATTATTAATGAGGATTGAGTAGAATGATACATAGTTATCTTAGAAAGTTCACTAACTGACTGATGATGGATAGATAGAGATACTGTAGTCTACTCTTTTTCGTAATAAGATTTGATAAGACGGTAGATAAGATCTATGACGGCTGGAGAGGTGAGCAGAGAGTAGAGAGGACTAGAAGAGATGAGTAGTATTTCCAGTATAGGATATAAACGAGCAGGAAAGAGAGATCAGTAGAGGAGAGAAAGAGAGTAGCAGAGAGAATAGAGAGAGAGAGCGGATATGCTCACGAGAGCATTATCAGACCAACAGAGATAATATAATTGAGAAGCTCATTAAAGATAGAAGGCACAACGAGAGAGACCATCATATACCGATGTGGCGCTCAATTAGAGATAGTAGATATATCTCATTTTCATCCCCTCCCCTCGTATAGAGTCCTCTCACACCTTCTTCACTCCTTTTCCTATCTTTCCTCTCCCTACCCATCCCCCACCTTTCCCACATGAAAGCAGAGGTTACTGGTATATGCCATAAGTGACAAAGGTATAGGAAATTGAGAAAGAGGATAGATATAGGAGGAGAACGAGAGAAGAAGAGAGAGAAGAGCGAGAGAGGTGAGAAAGAGAGATACGAGAGAGACGAGTATACAGCAGTCTAAAGATGATCAGAGAGAGATTGACTATAGAGGATTAGTATGATATGAGGGAGTCAGGAGTGGGAGCTAACATAAGAGAGACTGCTAGAATATAAGTCTAGAGAGAGATCAGTAGTAGAGAAAAATAGAGAAGCAGAGGAGGGGAAGAGACGAAAGAGAGAGAATGAAGAGGAGAAGCGAAAGAGAGAAGATGGAGAAGAGGAGGAAAATAGAGATAGAGAGATAAAGAGAGAAGCGATAAGGGGAGAAGAGAGAGAAGAGCATGATTAGATATACGTATTTTTTTTTCTAGAGCATAGAGTTTCAACATCACTAAGCAGGCCCACCATTTCTCATTACTAAGCCCACTCAATGCTTAGTGCTTAGGATAGTGAGTATAGATTTAAGAGTAGCCTCGTACGAAGCAGCTGACTAGACGAGGATCCCCGGAAGACGAAAGAGTAGGACTGAGATATCAATGAGAGACGATAGACGTATTTAAGTTTTAGTAGAATATATATGAGTTTAGAGTGAGCGGCGCCTAAGATCGAGCCCTATAGTGCCTGTAGTCACGGATATAGGAGTGCACAGAGGATGCGCATAAGGTCTCTTGGAGTAAGAGAGAGATGTAGATAGATGAAAGAGCAAGAAGAAATTAAGGAGAGAACGACAGAGAGAGGAAGGAGATGATGTGAACGGTAGAGATATGATGCACGTTAGCATAGATAGAGGAAGTCACTTAAGGAATATGAATGAGACCGCAGGCAGGAGAGAAGAGAGAGAGTAGCAGGAGCGAAGAGAGAGACGAGAGAGAGTAGCCCCACAAGAGAGGCAGGAGAAAGAGATTTCATCAGTACCTTCCAAGAGATAAGATATTCACGATTATACTTGCTGGCGGATAAGCATATGAGATAGGACTGTGTACTTAGACAATCGTAGTAACGATAAGTCTATATATAGAGACGCAATATATGATGAGAAGTATGAGATCTGCCACACTTCCTGATAGCACCTCCTTAATATATAATTGATAGTATCTTGTATATGTATATATTATGCTGCCGATTCCTACTCATCTGATATGAATATACTTATATCTCTCCGATCTAATATAGAAAAGAGTATATAGAGGATATCAAAGAGAGAGAGATGGAGGAAGAGAATATCGAGAGAGAAAGATAGAAAAGAGAGAGGAAGGAGCTCAAGAGAGATAAGATTCATCTATCTTCTCTCTCTGTTATCCATCTATCTCTCTCTCTCTCATCTCGATCTCCTCTTCTCTCTGATCTCCCTTCTCTCTGGAATAGCCGAGAGAGAGACCAGAGAGACGAGATGAGAGACGAGAAACGAGAAAGGAGAAGAGGAGAGAGCGGGAGAGAAAGATCTCACATATTATCTATCTTCAGATCTCACTCTCATCTATAGGTTTCCTCCTATATATCGCTAAGACAGATCTTCCTATCTATCTCTGATATAATATCTCTATATGTGATATAATCCTCTTCCGATTCTCTATCTTCTCTAAGATCTCATCTCTATCATATGATTCCTCTCTCTCTCTATATCCGATCTACTTTCTCTCTCTCCGATCTCCTCTCTCTCTCTGATCTCCTCTCTCTCTCTCTCTCCGATCTCCTCTCTCTCTCCGATCTCCTCTCTCTCTCTCTCAGATCTACTCTCTCTCTCTCTCTCTCTCTCTCTCTCTCTCTCTCTCTCTCTCTCTCTGTGTGAGCTGTTCAATAACTGAATGAAAGATTCATGAAATGGTGTCTTCTCAACTCCCAAAACACCACTTTCTTTCTCTCTCTCTTTCCTCTTACCCTTTTCTCTATCTTTTAATCTCTGTCAGCCTGCCTTATTGTTTCTTTTCCATTCCTTTCACTCTACATAGTGTTTGGTTTCTTCCTCTCTCTCTCTCTCTCTCTCTCTCTCTCTCTCTCTCTCTCTCGTTTTGTTTTTTTATACCCAGGTCTCACGGCTCTCCTTCGTCCCTTTTTCCATTTCCGAACTTCACCAATCTCTTTATAAGGATTAAGGCCACTTTGTGTGTGTGTGTATGTGTGTGTGTGTGTGTGTGTGTGTGTGTGTGTGTGTGTGTGTGTGTGTGTGTCTGCCCTCTACAGGAGGAACACACTCAGACATGGTGAATCTGGTGAGATTAAGTGATTTGAATAATACTAATATAAATACCCCAGAGAGATTGGACTGTAAAGATCAGAGTTCCCTCGACCAATCAGCTTCCTGAAATGCATCATATGGGTTTATACTCTCTCTCTCGCTCTCTCGCTCTCTCTCTCTCTCTCTCGCGCTCTCTCTCTCGCTCTCTCTCTCTATGCATTCCAAGATGGCAGCGTGGCTTTAGCATGCAGCGCCCACTCTGGATACAAAATGGTCCTATTTAGCACTATCTTTCAAACTACATGAACACCAGACACATTGTCCCGCATATATATGACCGCTTATTCACAGAGACGTGGCTCGGTGACAAAGTTCCAGTACGCCGCCATTAAGCTAGACGAGCTCACCTTGTTTCGTGCAGACAAAAATGCAGCTCTGTGCAGTAAGGCTTGCGGTAAGGCTTAGTGGTGTGTGTGTTTACATCAACATGGAATGAATGGTGCAAGTTTTTTACCACAGGAATTACCCACGGTTTTCACTCTCAGAGTGGACACCCGGGGCATGTGGGAGGGCATCCAGGCAATCACAAACTGTAAGAAAACTTTACCTGTCTGTGACAATGAAGCCTCCTTCCCATATGTGCTGTAGGACTTCTACACTCGGTTTGAGGTGCAGAACAATGTAGCAGACAAATGTAACAAACTTTACTCTCTCTAATCACGGACAATGTAAATTCAACCCACAGAAGTCTGCTGGTCCAGAAAACATTCCTGGCAGAGTGCTCAGAGAACGTGCAGAACAGCTAGCGGACGTCTTCACGGACATCTTAAACATTTCCCTGAGCAGCAACGTTGTTCCTACATGTTTCAAGACACCCACCATTGTCGCCATGCCAGAGAAGTCAAGAGTGTCCTGCCTAAATTACTATCCTCCCGTCACATTCACACCCATCATGATGACGATGTGCTTCGAGAGGATCATCATGATGACGATGTGCTTCGAGAGGATCATCATGATGACGATGTGCTTCGAGAGGATCATCATGATGACGATGTGCTTCGAGAGGATCATCATGATGACGATGTGCTTCGAGAGGATCATCATGATGACGATGTGCTTCGAGAGGATCATCATGATGACGATGTGCTTCGAGAGGATCATCATGATGACGATGTGCTTCGAGAGGATCATCATGATGACGATGTGCTTCGAGAGGATCATCATGAGGCACATCAAGAATCAGCTACAATAGTCACTGGATGTGTATCATCCAAACTGCTCCACAGATGATGCCATTGCCACGACCATTCATCTGGTCCATGGTGGGTCTCATCACCAAGAATTATGAGTCAACATACAGAAAGGAGGTGCAACATCTAACTGCCTGGTGTAGAGCCAACAACCATTCTCTGAATATTGAGAAAACGTTGAAAAAGAGATGATTGTTGACTTCAGGAGAGCACAGAGCAACCACTCACATCTGAACACCAAAGGATCATCTTTTGAGATGGTCAAGGGCACCAAATACCTTGCTGATCATCTGGTGAAGAACTTCACCTGGTCACCCAACATCAGCTCCATCAAGAAAGCAGCATTTCTACTACTTACGAAGGCTGAGGAAAGCCCATTGCACCATCCTGATGCATTCAGGCCCTCATGACCAGACTGTGTAACATTGAGCACTGTACACAATACTGAGCACAACACACACACACACACACACACACACACACACACACACACACACACACTATACATCCATGTCCACAGCACCACCATACCAAACTGGTTCCATCCTGTTTTTACACACTGTTCTTGCACTTTGCACATGTTGACTTTTACATTCAGTCAATTGCTGTTTTCACAACACATAAAAACACCTTATAGAACTGCTGCAACTATATTTAGTGATGGTGTGGAGTAAAGTGGTGGAGTTATGATGTAGAGTAGAAGGTGTGGACTGAAGGTGTGGAGTAAATGTGTTGTGATGTAAATTAACGGTGTGGAGTGATGTGTAGAGTGATGGTGTGGAGTGATGTGTGGAGTGATAATGTGGTTGTGGAGTGAAGGTGTGGAGTGATGGTGTGGAGTGATGGTGTGGTTGTGGAGTGAAGGTGTGGTTGTGGAGTGAAGGTCTGGAGTGAAGGTGTGGTTGTGGAGTGAAGGTGTGGAGTGAAGGTGTGGAGTGATGATGTGGTGTGAAGGTGTGGAGTGAAGGTGTGGAGTGAAGGTGTGGAGTGATGGTGTGGAGTGAAGGTGTGGAGTGATGATGTGGAGTGATGATGTGGTGTGAAGGTCTGGAGTGAAGGTGTGGAGTGATGATGTGGTGTGAAGGTGTGGAGTGAAGGTGTGGAGTGATGATGTGGTGTGAAGGTGTGGAGTGAAGGTGTGGAGTGATGATGTGGTGTGAAGGTGTGGAGTGAAGGTCTGGAGTGATGATGTGGTGTGAAGGTGTGGAGTG
>NC_062536.1:19477594-19492594 GCF_022655615.1 Tachysurus fulvidraco
CCGTGTTAAATCACACACACACACACACACACACACAAACACAAGTGTTAAATCACACCCACACACACCCGTGTTAAATCTCACACACACTCACCCGTGTTAAATCTCTCTCTCACACACACACCCGTGTTAAATCACACACACACACAAACACAAGTGTTAAATCACACCCACACACACCCGTGTTAAATCTCACACACACTCACCCGTGTTAAATCTCTCTCTCACACACACACCCGTGTTAAATCACACAAACACATACACACACAAGTGTTAAATCACACCCACACACACACACACCCATGTTAAATCTCACGCACACACACACACCCGTGTTAAATCTCACACACACACACCCTGATCAACACTAATGACGCTGTCAGCAGCTGTAAACTGGACCCTTCCCGAAGTCTCCATGTAGAAACTGCGCTCATCTTTTTCTTTTTATGGCTACAAACTGCACAAGTCCCACAGTCCGCTGGTCCACAGGAGCTTTATTGTCTTCTTCACTTCTTTACTTTGTGGATGTATTTACAGCTACCCGGACACACACAGGATGCGATTAGAGCGGCCGGAAGTCATTCATTTCCACAGAAGAGTTTCAGATTTATACAGGAACCGGAGGCGCAGTTACCGTTAGTGAAGACGAATGGGCGTGGCCTCAAAGTAGAGCTTGTAACGTCATGCAAATGAGCAGCGACGGGCGTGGGCGGGGCCTGTGAGCGCCACGAGCCGACTCTAGCGGACTTCAGAACTTTATGCCAATAAGCAAGGACTCGACATGGGCGTGGCGACACGTAGTAATAATAATAATAATAATAATAATAATAATAATAATAATAATAATAATAATAATAATAATAATAATATAATAATAATAATAATAATAATAATAATAATAATAATAATAATAATAATAATAATAATAATAATAATACTAACAATAATAATGATAATAACAGTGATAATGTTGTTCAACAACAACAAGAATAACAAGAAGAAGAAAAAAAGAAGAATACTTTTTAGCACAAAATTTATAACATTTAATAGAATTATTTGCCAACATAAAGATATATGTTGACTCGTTTCCTAAAATCGAGAATATATTTATCATAAAGAGAAAGATGGGTAGAGAGGAAGACAGGTAAAGAGAACAAGACAGGTAAAGAGAAAGAGAGACAGGGGTATGACAGGTAGCAAGACAGGTAGAGAGAGAGGCAGATGGGTAGAGAGAGAGATGCATAATGAGTGAGGCAAGTAAAGACAGAGCAAAATAAGTAGAGAGACTGAGATAAAGAGAATGTTTCTGTTGTTTTAGATTCATAATTCAGAATATATTGCATTTCAGGAATTCTCAGTAGAAATCCTTAAAAATCTTATTCCACATTCTGGAACTCGGATCAGGTTTTTGGATCAGAGGCATGTCATTAAATATTGTTTTGTGTGTATATATATATATATACACACACACACACACACACACGTGTGTGTGTGTGTGTGTGTGTGTGTGTGTGTGTGTGTATATATATAATGTTGCGGTGGACTCAACATGCGCTGTGATAATTATATTCTTGTTCTTATTAGTGGCATGTCATTAAATATTGTTGTGTGTGTGTGTATGCATATATATATATATATATATATATATATATATATATATATATATATATATATATATATATATATATATCACACACGCATATATAATGTTGCGGTGGACTCAACATGCGCTGTGATAATTATATTCTTGTTCTTATTAGTGTTTTATATTTAAAGGTAGACTTCTAGGGTTCTGTTGCTAACAAAATGAAAAAGATATATATGCAGTATGTCAGAATGGTGATAAACTGTGTTTTTTATGCATCTTTGTGAGACAGGCAGCTCTGCACAGCGCAGCTCCACTTTACCAGGCGAGGAGTGTGTTTTGAAAAGCCGAGAGGAATTTTTACGCAGTGGGAGGAGGTTTTTAAATAAGCTGAGGAATTCCCTGAGAGAGGCAGAAAACCCACAGAGGAGTGTTGGGTCTTTAAAATGAAAAGCAAACACACTGAGGAAAGACAGAGAGTGTGTGTGTGTGTGTGAGAGAGAGAGAGAGAGAGGAGAGAGAGAGAGAGAGAGAGAGAGAGAGAGAGAGAGAGAGAGAGAGAGAGAGAGACCGAGAGAGATCTTTACTTCCTTACAGTTTAATTTACACTAAGTAAATATTTGCGTGTTTGCCGTGTCTGTGTTCTTCTGTTATAGGAATTTATATCCTTTAATTTCCAGCTAACACACATACACACAGTCGCTGTCTGGATTTGTACTTCATACTTTGTTGTTGACTCGCTCACATACAGAACTGAAAACTGCTGAACTGAGGAGAGAGAGAGAGAGAGAGAGAGAGAGAGAGAGAGAGAGAGAGAGAGAGAGAGAGAGAGAGAGAGGGAGGAGGGTGGGTGACATCCACATTTATACACAATAGAGACAGTTCATAAAGGGCAGCAAGGACAGAGAAGACATTTATCACTGTGGTATTTAGTCAGCATCTAGAGAGTCTTACAAGGAACAACAATAGAATAGAATAGAACAGAATAGAATAGAATATGTTATCATGGTGGTACATCGTGTAGTGTTGTCCCCTTAAAACTCACATGTTCTCCAGGTTCCTAGGTTTCCTCCTAAAAGCATGGCAGAAGGTAGTTGAGTTGAGATAAACTGCCCCATTCATGATCCCTCAAGATCCACTCTCCACAATGCACCCTTCATAATCCACTCTCCAAAATCTCTCCTTTGTAATCCACCTTTCATAATCCACTCTCCACAATCCACCCTTCATAATCCACCTTTCATAATCCACTCTCCACAATCCACACTTCATAATCCACTCTCCACAATCCACCCTTCATAATCCACTTTCCACAATCCACCCTTCATAATCCACTCTCCACAATCCACCCTTCATAATCCACTCTCCACAATCCACCCTTCATAATCTATTCTCAACAATCCACCCTTCATAATCCACTCTCCACAATCCACCCTTCAAAATCCACTCTCCACAATCCACCCTTCATTATCCACCTTTCATAATCCACTCTCCACAATCCACCCTTCATTATCCACCTTTCATAATCCACTCTCCACAATCCACCCTTCATAATCCACTCTCCACAATCCACCCTTCATAATCTATTCTTAACAATCCACCCTTCATAATTCACTCTCCACAATCCACCCTTCAAAATCCACTCTCCACAATCCACCCTTCATAATCTATTCTCCACAATCCACCCTTCATAATTCACTCTCCACAATCCACCCTTCAAAATCCACTCTCCACAATCCACCCTTCATAATCTATTCTTAACAATCCACCCTTCATAATTCACTCTCCACAATCCACCCTTCAAAATCCACTCTCCACAATCCACCCTTCATAATCTATTCTCCACAATCCACCCTTCATAATCCACTCTCCACAATCCACCCTGCATAATCTATTCTCCACAATCCACCCTTCATAATCTATTCTCCACAATCCACCCTTCATAATCTATTCTCCACAATCCACCCTTCATTAACCACCTTTCATAATCCACTCTCCACAATCCACCCTTCAGTATCCACCTTTCATAATCCACTCTCCACAATCCACCCTTCATAATCCACTCTCCACAATCCACCCTTCATTATCCACCTTTCATAATCCACTCTCCACAATCCACCCTTCATAATCTATTCTCCACAATCCACCCTTCATAATCCACTCTCCACAATCCACCCTGCATAAATTATTCTCCACAATCCACCCTTCAAAATCCACTCTCCACAATCCACCCTTCATAATCTATTCTCCACAATCCACCCTTCATAATCCACTCTCCACAATCCACCCTTCATTATCCACCCTTCATAATCCACTCTCCACAAGCCACCCTTCATTATCCACCCTTCATAATCCACTCTCCACAATCCACCCTTCATTAACCACCTTTCATAATCCACTCTCCACAATCCACCCTTCATTATCCACCCTTCATAATCCACTCTCCACAATCCACCCTTCATTATCCACCTTTCATAATCCACTCTCCACAATCCACCCTTCATAATCCACTCTCCACAATCCACCCTTCATAATCTATTCTCCACAATCCACCCTTCATAATCCACTCTCCACAATCCACCCTGCATAAATCATTCTCCACAATCCACTCTTCATAATCCACTCTCCACAATCCTGTACCTGTAGATGGTTCCACTCACCCCATATGACAAGAATATCCACAGTAGACCTGTAATCTCCTCACCATTGCTGAAATAGCCATCTATAGTTGAGTCATCAGAAAATTCTGAAAATGGCAGGACTCAACAGTAGCTGAAGTCTGCAGTGTACTGGGTGAAGAGGAAAGGAGACAACGGTCCTTTGTGGAGCTAAAGTGTTGCAGACTACTCTGTCTGACACACAGTGCTGTAAGTGTACATTCTGTGGTCTGCCAGTCAGGTACTAACAATCCAGGACACAAGGGAAGCAACCTCATGCATCGCTGTCAGATTTTTACCCAGTAGAGCTGGACGAACGGTGTTAAAGTAACTGGAGAAATCAAAGAACATGACTCTCACAGAGTTTTCTGCCCTGTCCAGGTGAGTGTAGGCTTGGTTCAGCAGGTACAGTAGATTATGCCGTCCTCAACTTCCAGGTGGGGCTAGTAGGCGAACTGAAAGGGGTCTGTGAATGTCCTAACTATGGACCTGAGCTCCACCAGCACTAGTCCCTCTAAGATCTTACATTAACATTTACAGCATGTGACAGACGCCCTTATCCAGAGCGACGTACATAAGTGCTTAAATCTCTCTCATTGGATACATTAACTCTGGTTTACTAGGTTACATACTTAAGATACCATGAGTTTAAAACATTGTTCAAAGTTACAATAAAAAAGTTTCAAAGTTTTTTTTTTTGACTCGCTTGAATCAATGCAGAAGATAGGGAAGTGCTAGTTGAAGTGCTAGTTGAAGTGTTTCCTGAATAAGTAGGTCTTCAACCGCCTTTTGAAAATAACCAGTGACTGATCTGTCCGGACCTCTAGGGGAAGTTCATTCCACCACCTCGGTGCCAGAACAGAGAAGAGTCTTGTAGTATACTTGCCTCTTACCCTGAGAGATGGTGGAACCAGTCGAGTAGTGCTGGTAGATCAGAGGGTGTGAGGTTCAGTGCGAGGAGTGATGAGGGCTTTGAGGTAAGAGGGAGTGAAGAGGGCTTTGTAGGCCAGCATCAGTGTTTTGAATCGGATGCATGCAGCTACCGGAAGCCAGTGGAGGGATCGCAGCAGCGGGGTGGTATGCGAGAACTTAGGCAGGTTGAAAACAAGCCATGCAGCTGCATTTTGGATCATTTGCAGAGGACGGATTGCGTTCATAGGTAGACCTGCTAGCAGTGTGTTGCAGTAATCCAGTCTTGAAATGACAAGAGACTGAACAAGTACCTGAGCAGCCTGTGTGGACAAAAATGGCCGAATCCTTCTAATGTTGTAGAGAAGAAACCGACATGAGCGAGTCATATTAGCGACATGAGAGGAAAAGGACAGTTGATTGTCCATGGTTACCCCAAGGTTGTGAGCTGTGGCTGAAGGGGAGATCAGATCTATATGCAGGGATATAGCAAGGTCATGACCTGGGGATGAATCACCTGGGATGAACAGCAGTTCAGTTCAGGATTGAGCTTTAACTGATGAGCAGTCATCCATGATGATATTTCTGCCAGACATGCTGAGATCCGGTCAGAAGCTGTGGCATCTGAGGGTGGGAAAGAGAAGATAAGTTGCGTAAAGTTGTGTATCATCAGCATAGCAGTGGTAAGAGAACCCATGTGAGGAAATAACTTCACCAAGACAGTGAGTATACAGGGAGAAAAGAAGAAGACCAAGTACTGAGCCCTGGGGGACACCAGTGGAGCAGATGTCACTCCCATCCATGTTACCTGATATGAGTGTCCTTCCAGCTAGGAAGCGAACCAATCCCAAGCTGATCCACAAATCCCAAGGATCCAGAAGGTGGACAAGAGAGTCTTGTGGTTGACCGTATCAAACGCTGCTGAAAGGTAAAGGAGGATCAGGACGCATGACAGTTTGGTTGATCTAGCAGCATGTAGTTTCTCAGAAAAATCCAAAAGGGCTGTCTCTGTGGAATGAGCTGCTTTAAAGCCTGATTGGTTGGGAGAGAGATACATACAGTTGATTATAGATAAAGAATAAAGAATTATTAAAGAATTTTTGAAAGAAACGAGAGAAGTGATACTGGTCTGTAGTTACTGATGTCTGATGGATCCAGAGCAGGTTTCTTTAGGATGGGAATTAACCTTGCTTTCTCGAAAGTAGTTGATACCTGACCAGATGCTAGATCCTCATAATATGGGATGTTAACACCTGTATAGGCCTGTATTTCTTTGGAACAAGGACAAGGCAGGAAGTATTCCATAACAGAGGGACCTTCTGCAATCTCACATATAAAATATTTTAAATATTACTGAAGGGTACGGGATAAAAGAAAAGATTCAAATAACAATAATAGAACAGAATTGATCTAAATGATGAGACCCTGAGGAGCCCCTGGGAGTGACCGTGATGCTGCTGAGGTGAGAGTGGAGCAAATCGCTAGGCAACATGTTGGCATAGAGGAGTGATGTGTGTGACGCGCGATGGCATCAGCAATATTCCTGCTATAATATGAGACAAAATCATATGTGAACCTTAATTGTGTGAACAACTCTAGCGCTTTCTCATTCTTAGAACACACACACATACACACACATACACACACACAGATAATGTAGAGGAGTGAGAATAAGAGCATTTGTCATGGCTCATCAGTGGAGTAAGGAGACGTGACCGTAGTGTTTGGTGTGTTCACAGTGTTTACTTTTCCACCAAATGCTCTGCTATTAGAAGGAGACAACATGCAATCACACACACACACACACACACACACACACACACACACACACACACACACACATTCAGAGACACATGGTGGCCATGACTCAAGTTACCCTCTGCCCCTATGTCTATCTATCCAGTTACTAATTCATTTAATAGTTGATTAAAAAGATTTATTGTTATATAAATTATGTTTTGTCATTTTTTTCCTCCAAGAATATTTTCCCAAGAATCCTGTTTCTTCTAAAGCAGATTGTGTGATATAAAGTTTATGATCTACTTTAAAGTATTAAGTTCAGGAACCTCTGACCTTGAGTAGATAAGCTTATGAGAAATTCAGGAGAATCTCTGATGTGTGAATCGGTCAAAACTCAAACGTCCCTAAAGCCGTGATGAATCGACTACATCTGGAGTAAAGGTGAGATGAGGAACATGATTATGGAGATGATTAGTTTTTGCCTGAAACACTTCTTTTAACTGGTGGTTCTGCCTCAGCTGAGGAAACCTCATGTGTGTGTGATTATGACGTGTGTCTTGTTAATAACAGGTCTTTCATTTCAGCCTTCAGGCCCACACACTATGCAAAACCATCTCAGAGCAGCTCTATAAATATTTTCCCTGGCCACCGGGATGAGATTTCACATGACCCACATACTCAATCACATTTTCCTTTCCTTCCACACAGGACTTTGTTACTTTCTTCTGTATTTATCGGTTCTGTTGGAGTCAGGAGGTTTGGTTAGAGTCCAATGAGCCTTCAGGTTCATCAGCTACTTTACAGCCTTCATCATTTAATAAACAAACGTAAACGAAGTTGCACGACTCATCGACTCCTACCGCTAGCAATTACACTTTGGCTTCTGTGAAAGCCATGTACTTATTTACATCAGGAAACTCTGTGTCAGGATACACACCGGTGCTGATGATAGCACCAGTAGAAGCGTCTGAGACGGAGCTCCTAATCGAGCCTTTAAACACAAACCCTGAAAAAATCAGGAACAGAAAATGCTAACTGAACAGGAAGTAAATCTACCCGGAATCTGCTATGTCAATAATATATGACTGCATGAACAGAGCTGACTGTGATGAAGACATCAATCAGTGGTTTAATTAAACAAAACACCTTCAGTCTCATTATTCAGCAGCTCAGAGAATAGAATAGCACTTGATCCAGCTCAGACTGTCACTTTACACACACACACAAGGTTATGAAACTGTAATGTGTGTAAGATGCAGGTCATGTTGTATTGTGGTTACATCAAACTGTCAGTGATGCTGGAGAGATATTAACTGAGAGAGAGAGGTACAAGGGTAAAGACAAATAAAAGAGACACATTATGTAGTCGCACATGTGCTTACTCGCTTGTCATGCCACTGTTTATGGCATTCGTAAGAGCCTCGTTGAAGTAAGTCACATGTTTTGGTTTTTACTTGGATTATCTTTGAGTTCATACTTAAACTTCTTCCTTCTTACAAAGGGTGAACACACCAGCGATAGCATCTTAAAAAAAAAAACACGCTCGAAATGCCTTTTGATATAGCAAATTTTTCTTTGTTTTCCTGAGCGTCAGCTTCTAGCTGGTTAGCCCGTTAGCATCGCTGGTCTGCTAGCCCGGTTACCACTAGTTCTTCTCTCACACTAATTTTCTTTGTTGTACTTGCCCTAAAACTTCATGTCACTTGTGTGTCTGCCTTTGAGTGCAGGTGAGGACATGTTCGAGTTGTACTGTTGTAGGCCATGGAGAAGCAGATCCGTGGCCTACGGATGATGCAGGCCCAGCTGCGAGAGCGGAAAGCCACACTGAAATCTTCCCGGTTGGTTGCTCACTTGTCCCGGGTAAATTCCTGACACGAAATTAGTAATCCCTCCAACTCTACTCTGTGTATTTCTCTGTCCAGACCCAACACACCCAGGAAGCAGCCGCCCCAGATGTGAGCATGGCCCCGCTCGAGGACCTCTACCTCTCCACCTCTACCGGGGCCAGGCTCACATCGTCTGCTGCTGCTGCTGCATCCAGGGTCCATGGTACTCTGGCTCTGGAGTGAACGACACATGGAGCGGCCGCTTCCTGGGTGTGTTGGGCCTGGGCTTTCGCGAGACAAAACATGATGTGGATAATCACGGGAGACTCCATTGTCTGCCACATTCGTATTACTGTGGCTAAAGGTAAGGTACACACTTGCTGTTTACCTGATGCCTCGTGTTCTTGGTGTCTAGGTACCTGGGATCCACCGGAGCTGTTGTTCCTCATGCCGGCACGAACAACACCAGCCTGAAGCAGTCAGAGATCCTGAAGAGGGACTTCAAGACCCTGGTGGAGACAGTTCACAGTGTCTGGACCGCTTCCCACAGACCAGCAAGGAATCAAGAGGTCCAGAAGACATTTCACCTTAAATGAACAGTTACAGTCATGGTGTCATGATCAGAAACTACTCTTTACTGACAACTGGAATGTTTTCTGGGAGCGCCCTAGGCTATTAACTGCTGATGGCCTGCACCCCAGCAGAGTTGGAGAGGAAATCCTCTGACAACATCTCCAGGGCGCTGCACACCTTCTGACTGGTAAACTACGATTTAAGTCTTAATATATTAGCCATCCTTCACCTCATCATCACACTGATACAAATGCACACATAGCTCATCCTATAGAAACTGTGTCTGTTCCCCGAGTAGTGAGATCAAAAAGTAAATGCATGAAAATGCTATAAATAATATTCATAATTAGAGCAGAAAAATGCCAAAGAAACAAATAAAAACAGGTCCAAATGTTGCTTCTTGACTTGGCTCCTGAACATTAGATCACTTGCACCCAAAGCATTAGATTCATTGTAAATGAAATCATCTCAGAAAATAGCCTTACTGCACTCTGCCTTACTGAAACTTGGTTTAAACCAAATGACTACGTCGGTCTAAATGAGTCTACACCGTCAGGATATATCTATAAGCATGAGCCTCATCAGACTGGTGGTGGAGGTGGTTTTAACACCATCTTTAGTGATTTCCTTACTGTTACCCAGAGAACACAGTATAGGTTTAATACCTTTGAAGTGCTTGTTCTTAATGTTACACTTTTGCACATGCACACGAAAAATCCCTGATGTCTTTTGCTATAGCCACCGTGTACAGACCCCCAGGGCCCTACACCGATTTTCTTAGAGAATTTGCAGATTACTTTGACCTATTGGTTAATTTTGATAAAGCGTTAATTGTAGAAGAATTTAACATTCATGTTGACGATACGAACGATGATTTATGACCAAATAACTCAATCTTTGTTTCATCACTCCACAGCACCTTATTCCAAAATGAAGCTGACTTGTCCAAATGTGCGTTTGCAGACCTCAAGCGACTCAGTTTTTGGCTTGTGAGCAGAAAAGTCTTCTTTTGCATCACTCTCCCGTACAGCTTCACCTTGTGCCGAATTGTTGAATGATGCACAGTGACACCACCTGCAGCAAGTTGATGTTGTAGGTCATTGGAGGTGGTCTGTGGGCTGTTTGTGACCGTTCTCACCATCCTTCACCTCTCCAAAATTTTATGTGGCCTGCCACTTCTAGTCTTAACAAGAACGGTGCCTGTGGTCTTCCATTTCCTCACTATGTTCCTCACAGTGGACACTGACAGCTTATATCTCTGCCATAACTTTTTGTAGCTTTCCCCTAAAGCATAATGTTGAACAATCTTTGTTTTCAGGTCATTTGAGAGTTGTTTTGAGGCCTCCATGTTGCCACTCTTCAGAGGAGAGTCAAAGAGAACAACAACTTGCAATTGGCCTTAAATACCTCTTCTCATGATTGGATGCACTTGTCTATGAAGTTCAAGGCTTAATGAGCCACCAAACCAATTGTGTGTTCCAATTAATCAGTGCTAAGTTACAGGTACTTAAATCAACAAAATGGCAAGGGTGCCCAAATTTATGCACACAGCAGTGAACACACACACTGTGAACTCACACCTGGACCAGCATTTGGGGAGCATTGGGGGGGGGGGGGTACGGTGCCTTGCTCAAGGGCACCTCAGTCGTGGTATTGCCGGCCCAAGACTCAAACCCACAACCTTAGGGTTAGGAGGCAATCTCTCTTACCATTGGGCCACGACCTGCCCAATTGTCAGGGGTTCCTAAACTTTTGCATACGACTGTATAGACAGGCTCGAAAAGCTGCCAGGGATGAGCACCTGAGCATACATACATTACAAGTACAGGACAGGAAGAACTACATAAACTTATTACTACAGCTAAATCAACAATGTGCGTTAGATCCCAATCCAACTAAATTACAGAAAAAAGTCTTGCATACAGTTGGTGAGCCTCTTCTTATTATTAACTTCTCGCTATCTTTAGGTTACATCCCTAAATCCTTCAAGTTGCCAGTTATTAGGCCCCTCATTAATAAACCTAATTTACTTCCTAATGAACCAGATTACAGACCTATTACACTTTAGTTTATGTCTAAAATACTATAAAAGGTTGTGTGTCTTTAACTGAGCCTCTTCTTACAGGAGAACAACATCTTTGAAGAGTTTCAGTCAGGTTTCAGGCCCCACCATAGCACAGAAACTGCACTTGTTGAAGTTACACATAACTTGTTCTAAGCTTCAGACCAAGACTGTATGTCACTATTAGTTCTACTTGACCTTAGTGCTGCATTCGACACTATAGATCACAACATCCTTCTAGATCACTTACAATATTACACAGGTATTCATGGTCAGGCTTTAAGCTGGTTTATATCCTACCTGTCTGATCGATACCATTTTGTAGAATTAAATGGTGAATCCTCCAGTTTATTACCAGTTAATTATGGGGTCCCTCAAGGATCAGTTCTAAGACCTCTACTTTTCTCAATATACATGCTTCCTTTAGGAGACATCATTAGAAGACATGGGATCAGTTTCCATTGTTATGCTGATGATACACAGTTATATATCTCATCAAAACCAAATGAAATAGCCAAAGTGTCCAAATTAGCTGAGAGCCTTAAAGAGATAAAAGATTGGATGAGCTGTAATTTCCTGTTTTTAATCTTTGATAAGACAGAAATACTACTTATCTGTCCAAAACAGTACACAGAAATTCTCACACTTCAACTTCCATTTAGATTGATGTACTGTTACTAGTAGCTCGACAGTGAAAGAATTGGGTGTTTATTGGACAGTAACTTGTCAATTTTATCATCTCTACACTGGCTACCTGTTAAGGTTAGAATTGATTACAAACTGCTGCTACTTACGTACAAGGCTCTTAATGGTTTATCTCCCATGTATCTAACTAGTCTTCTAGCACATTACAATCCTTCATGCTCTCTGAGATCACAAAACTCAGGACTTCTGGTAGTTCCCAGAATATCTAAGGGTGCTTTCACACCTGCCTTGTTTAGTTCGTTTGAATAGTACCAGAGTTCGATTGCTCATTTGGTGCGGTTCGTTTGGGCAGGTGAGAATGCAGCAATCGAACTTTGGTGCGCACCAAAAGCGGACTAAACAAGCGTACCGAGACCTCCTTGAAAATATTGCGCATTTTGGACTAAGCCAGCTTCCGTAGTGGGTCTTTGGCAATATTTTCGGAAGATAAGCATGTCACAGTTTCGCAAAAGTAATGCTCGCCGCCTCCTGAAGTATCTCGTGATGCGTCTTCGCCGTTTGTAGTACATTAAAATGATATTTTAAAGCCGCATCCGCGCTTCATTCTGAAAATTAAGACTTTGCATAGAATGCTGTATACAAGCGATGTAGTAGATTACAACCACGAACATAATCGCAGCATGTGGTCGTCTCTCCATGGTGTACTGTATGCTGTATTCTCCTGTATTTTCCTCATTTTGTTTACTTCCGGAGTTTCGTTGAAATTTCCCACACGTTTATTCTGACCAATCGAGAAGCAGTTTAGAAAATACGTGTGGCCAATGAGTGATGTGGATGTTATCACATGACTGCATTTTGGTTCGTTTCAACTGGTGCGGAACAGAACGATCAGTGTGGTGTGAAAAGGAACCAAAACTGCTGAAAATATACAATGTATCATTTATTTGCTTTTGGTCCGGACCAAATGAACCGAACTATAGGTGTGAAAGCACCCTAAGTCTACTAAAGGTGGTAGAGCGTTTTCTTATATAGCTCCATAGTTAAAATGTTTATTAAATCAGGTTAGATGTAGACATATTAAATCATCTCTTTATTCAGGTGTACTCATAATACATCCCATAACCTTGTGTTCTATTACAGTGGTCCGGGCCACCCAAGGAACATTAAATTATTTCCATTTTATTTACTGTGGTGTATTTATCTCGGGTTTGTGCGACTTTCCATGGACGAGAGGTTAACCGGGAGCTGAGAGACGTCACCTAAAGCCGCACCAATACCGCGCATGCACAAAATATCATGATATCGGGGCGTTTTAGTTGACGTCTGGAGCTGAGCGGCTGCGAGCGGCAGTGGTGTTGTAGCTTTGGTGGAGAGAGAAGGTGTGTATCGCTCTTCTCTCTGTTCACCGGTACTTTGTCATGTTTAACAGTGCTTGGTGTACGTGTATATTGTGTTTGCTCAAATTTAACCCACGAATTAGCAAAAATGAGCACGAAACAGACGTCGTTAGAAAGTTTCCTAAGGAAAAGAACTTAACAACGGAATAAACTGGACATAAGCAACACACTTCGGGTGTCATTGTCTCCTGTTACCCCAGATGGAACCGTCTCGTTGTAAAGAAACAAGCTCAGGGTTCTCATTGATTTAGCGTTCTAGTGAGTTAAAATGTTAAATCACTTTATATTAATTTTTTGGTGTAACTGTATTTTATTTTGAAGGCACGTTTAAATACAATTAAATTAAAATTGTTAAATCAAAACAATATAAAATATAAACAATCAACGTCCCCCCCTCAGTGGGCCGCGGTAAAATTATCAAACGTTGACCGGTTCGCGGCGATAAAAAGGTTGGGGATCACTGCTCTATTACATCAGACCAAATGCACATTATCATCTAGTGCTTGCTAATATTATAAACAGCAGATATGTTACTTCCTCTCCACTGCTTCTCTTTCTACCCATCTTGAGGCATTCAGATATTGTACCAGCTCCAGTTGTGTACCCTATCATGAAAACTTTGGACCTTCATTGAGATGAGGCCAACCATGAAATCCCGAGGCATCTAGAGATGTACCAGCTCCAGTTAGACTATGCGATACTAAAAGGAGATGTGAACTTCATGTGGTCTTTGAGGACAACAACATCTTCATCAATACAACATTTATCAGACTGTATATTTATAATCACACCCCCAGTGTCACCCAGATGAGGATGAGGTTCCCCATTGAGTCCGGTTCCTCTCAAGGTTTCTTCCTCTTCCATCTAAGGGAGTTTTTCCTCCCCAAAGTCACCTGAGTCACCTCAGACTTGCTCATTGGGGATAAATACATACACATTTAAATATATCTAATATTAATCTTGTAATTATATATATATATATATTATGAAGAAACTTGAATTCTATTAATCTTTATAATAATCTTTAAAATAATCTTTATAATAATCTTTATATGAACCTTTTGTCTCACCTGTGTTTATTCTCACCTGTGTTTATTCTCACCTGTGTTTATTCTCACCTGTGTCTAGTCTCACCTGTGTCTAGTCTCACCTGTGTTTATTCTCACCTGTGTCTAGTCTCACCTGTGTCTAGTCTCACCTGTGTTTATTCTCACCTGTGTTTATTCTCACCTGTGTCTAGTCTCACCTGTGTTTATTCTCACCTGTGTTTATTCTCACCTTTGTTTATGCTCACCTTTGTTTATGCTCACCTGTGTATATTCTCACCTGTGTTTATTCTCCCCTGTGTCTAGTCTCACCTGTGTCTAGTCTCACCTGTGTCTAGTCTCACCTGTGTCTATTCTCACCTGTGTTTATGCTCACCTGTGTCTAGTTTCACCTGTGTCTATTCTCACCTGTGTTTATTCTCACCTGTGTCTAGTCTCACCTGTGTCTAGTCTCACCTGTGTTTATTCTCACCTGTGTTTATTCTCACCTGTGTCTAGTCTCACCTGTGTCTAGTCTCACCTGTGTCTAGTTTCACCTGTGTTTATTCTCACCTGTGTTT
>NC_062536.1:19500094-19515094 GCF_022655615.1 Tachysurus fulvidraco
AATCAGTGCATCTCAGATGGCCGTGGTCCTTCCTGTCTCATTACACATTTCCTCATCAGTTTTCTACATCTTATGAATGTAGATTAACATTCTGTTATCATTAATATTCCGTTAATGTGTTAGTTCAGTGGTTACGATGTTGGATTACTGATCAGAAGGTAATGAGTTCAAATCCCAGGTCCACCAAGCTACCACTTCTGGGCCCCTGAGCAAGGCCCTTAACCCTCATTTGTATAAATGTTAATAGAAGTGTAATTCACTGTGAATAATGGTGTCTGCTAAATGCTGTAAATCTGTGTGTTTGGACAGGAGAACGTTTTAACAGTGCTTGTCCACCAGGTGGCGGTATGATGCAGGATATCAGTTCAGAAGACAACTTCAGAGCATCAGCAGAGTTTAACACGTGGCTCTAAAGTGAAGTAAAAGCTCTGAAGTGTTTATCAATAACTCACTGAACACATTGGAGTCATTCACAAAGGCCTGGAGCTCGAATGCTTTCTGTTCAATGACAAAAGATCAACTAATTTTCATCTAACTTTTAAATACGTGTATGTACACTCTTATAATTAAACAGTGATTTAAAAAGATTTTTCCAAATGCATAAAATAACATGGATCTTTTTTATGTGTAAGTTAAAGGCAGGGTCTCAGATTTTTGAGAAACGCTTCAGAAAACTGAGTCGGGCCGAATAATAAACAAAAATCAAAACAAGCGTGTAGCCAATGAGCAGAAAGGGGCGGGGCTTGTCAATATGGGGCGGAGAGAGTGTTGAGTGCACATGTGTGACGTTAGCAGAAAGTGGTTTTAACATCGACATGTAGGATAAAAACAAAGAAAGAAAGAGAAGAAAGACTTACGATAAGGCAAGAAGTAGGACGTGTTAATATAGGATCAGCTTTCCAGCGCTGGAGAGAACTGAAGGAGCAGGAAGTTGGCCACATATTCACAGGTTGGAGTTTCCCGAGTCAATAACTCCTGAGCTAAACGCTGTTACTACACAAATAACACCTCTTTTCTATCGTAGTAATGTAGAGAGGCAGCTACAACCGCCTTTTGTGTAGTAACAGCGTTTAGCTCAGGAGTTATCGACTCGGGAAACTCCGACCTGTGAATATGTTGCCGACTTTACTTAAGACGCCGAGGCGCTTTTTTCCTTCTCGATAGGTGAGTAACGTTGGTTTTGCTTTGTTACACAGAACTAATATATGCCTTTGTCCTTTACATCATTATGCTTGTGTGGCATTTTTGCTTGTTTGTTTATCTACAATCGTATTGTTCTTCCCTTCAGCTATGATAAAGACACGTTTCTTTCTGTTAGTCGCCTGGGTTACGTATGTATGTGTGGGCGGAGCTATCGATACAGGGGTGGGACCCGTTTGGGTTAGGGGCGTGTTTGTTTTGGTGATTTTATATGTCAACATTGGCTTTCAAACAACGGAGACCCCACCTTTAAGTGACAGCTGACAGCATCAGTAGAACAGTAAAGAGGCACATTTGACAAACAATTTTTTTTTGTATTTAATAATTGAAATATTTTAACATATTATTTTGATGATTTTTGTGATTATGAGGGAAACTTTGTTAATCGAGCGATCGAACCTTTGCACAAAACTTTAGCTAACTTTCCACATAATCACTTTTGTGTATTATTTATTTTATAATTGGTTTAGGCACCTCACTATAAGCTGTATTTATCTATTCTGTACACATTCGGTTATATCCAGATTATTCCTTTAATGATTTCCAGCCTTCCTGATGATCTCCATTTCTTGTATAAGTTTAGCGTGTTATTAAATCCCAAGCTAAATAAATTATTTTTTTTTAAATAGCATAAATCATGCGTCAGGTTTCAGGCCTCCTTTTTTCACACAGTAATTAACTAATACAAGGTGAGTATTAGACGTCGCACACGTGACACACGTCCGATTATGTGTTTTAGCCCTGAAATGATGAATTTTAATCACAGGACACAGATGTCATGGCTGTGTGTCCTGAGTGACCGAGGTTGTTGTTCTGTTCACACCCAGTCCAGTGAACCAGAGCCAGATAACGTCTCCTGTACTGAGACAGTTAGAGATAAAATTACTCAGAAAACTTAGAAGAAAAAGCAATTAGTCAGCTCTGGTTAAAATTCCCTTTATATTTTAGCCACTGCAGTGTCATACGAATATAAGATTATCAGTATTCCTGATGTATCGGTGCTTATCTTCATTATCACATCATTTGCAGTTTGCCAGCGAAACTAGCCACAGTAGCATGGCTAGAGTTATTCTTGCTAACTGGTTAGCACACTTAAATATGAATGTAAAAAAAAAATCATAAGAAACTATTAACGGGAGGTTTCAGTTGCTCTATATTTGTATGTTACACTACTGTTCCTGCTAGTATGTAATCATGCTACCATGCTAATGATGCTAATAATTATTCATTCATTCATTCGTTCATTTTCTACCGCTTATCCGAACGTCTCGGGTCACGGGGAGCCTGTGCCTATCTCAGGCGTCATCGGGCATCGAGGCAGGATACACCCTGGACGGAGTGCCAACCCATCACAGGGCACACACACACTCTCATTCACACACACACTCACACACTACGGACAATTTTCCAGAGATGCCAATCAACCTACCATGCATGTCTTTGGACCGGGGGAGGAAACCGGAGTACCCGGAGGAAACCCCCGAGGCACGGGGAGAACATGCAAACTCCACACACACAAGGCGGAGGTGGGAATCGAACCCCCAACCCTGGAGGTGTGAGGAGAACGTGATAACCACTAAGCCACCGTGCCCCCCCCCCCCGCTAATAACTAGTTCGACGTAAAAGCTACATGATGTACTGTACATTCATCCCTATCAAGTGTGACATGCTGAAGAATGGAAAGCTCATTCAGTTAACTAATCCATACTTATATATATTAATAATAATTATAATTAATAATTAGTTTCTGTTCAGAGAGCTACTGAAGGTTACAGAAGAACTTCTGACTCTGTGGAGAAACTGAAGGTGATTTGTGGTTGATCATTAACCAAAGGAACAGGACAAATAATCTACACACACACACACACACACACACACAGAGAGAGAGAGAGAGAGTGACACACACACACAGAGAGAGAGAGAGAGTGACACACACACACACACACACACACACACACACACACACACACACACACCTGCTGGCTTAAATTGACCTGGTTTGTCTCTAACCGGGAAGTGCAACACGTGAATCTAAAGAGACTTTCTTAGCACATTTACATTAGATAACTTTCTTATTTATTTATTTGTTTGTTTGTTTGTTTGTTTGTTGATTTATTTGTTGATTTATTATTTATTTTATCATATCATTATTTATCATTATTAAATATTTTGTTGAAAGATTTCAGCCAGATTAAAAAAAAGGTTAATTGATTTTCTTTGTATTCATGTGCACATGGTGATAAATGTAAATGAGTCAAATTACCAATTGCCACAAATAACACAACACTTTCTTACATTTAGCCACACCCACAACACACTTTCTTACATTTAGCCACACCCACAATTTTTTTTACATTTAGCCACACCCACAACACACTTTCTTACATTTAGCCACACCCACAACACACTTTCTTACATTTAACCACACCCACAACACACTTTTTACATTTAGCCACACCCACAACACAATTTCTTACATTTAGCCACACCCACAACACACTTTCTTACATTTAACCACACCCACAACACACTTTTTACATTTAGCCACACCCACAACACAATTTCTTACATTTAGCCACACCCACAACAATTTTTTTTACATTTTGCCACATCCACAGCAAACTTTTTACATTTAGCCACACCTACAACAAACTTTTTACATTTAGCCACACCTACAACAAACTTTTTACATTTAGCCACACCCACAACACACTTTCTTACATTTAGCCACAACCACAACACACTTTCTTACATTTAGCCACACCCACAACACACTTTCTTATATTTAGCCACACCCACAACATTTTTTTGCATTTAGCCACACCCACAACACACTCTTACATTTAGCCACACCCACAACACACTTTCTTACATTTAGCCACACCCACAACACACTTTTTTACATTTAGCCACACCCACAACACACTTTCTTACATTTAGCCACACCCACAAAATTTTTTTTGCATTTAGCCACACCCACAACAGACTTTCTTACATTTAGCCACACCCACAACATGCTAGAACGATCCAACGTCCTTATACGTAAACACACATAAACTCACAGGCTACTCTGTCCACTGAAACATTAATATACTGTAGCATCATGCTAGCGTTTGTATTTCGCTAGGTTTTTCTTCACCTCTATGCTAGCTTCTGTATCCTGTCTATTTCCATCTTCATGCTAGTCTCTGAACTTTGTACACTACTGAGCTTTTTTAGTTCCGCACTAGCGATCTTTGTATATTGTAGCTTTATTCTGGCTTTTGTATTGTGCTGCTTTTCATTTCTATGGAAGCCTTTAAACTTTTTACATGACAGCTTTTATCTAGCTCTTTGTGATGTTTACATATTGTCTGGTCACTTTGACTTACGTTCCCCGCTTAATGTTTCTGATATAAATTGACAGGAACCTCATCCCGTGTTATTCCTATTATCGTGACCTTTCAGGCCATGAAAACACACCCGATACATCACACACCCAATCCGAAGCTTCATAAAGGACACATTTTCCATTTCTGTTGCTTCCTATTAGCACAATAAAAAACATGCCAGACTGTTTTTCCATGGTTTCTCTTCATAACACTGCGACCCAAGCTTCCTGCAGTTTTTTTTCCTGTTGAAATGTGTATGCGAAAGTTCCAACTGGATTTCGTTAGTTCCTGCCGTGTGTTGTGTAATCCGTTAGCCTGAACCGGATTACATTAAATCTAATATCTCTTTTCATCATCAAACTGTAACCCAGACTAGTGCTGTGAGCAGGATCTGTACCTCAGCCCTGTTTTGCTGAATGTTCCCTCCTCACCATCATGTTCTGCTAGACTGGTAGCGTGAATCAGCCATTTGTTCTGCAGCTGTGTGTAAATAGACTCTTTGTTGTAATATGGGTTTGACTTGTAAATGTAGGTCAGGAGGCAGATGTTTTTGTTCAAACACATTTGGGTAGGAAAGAAGATTCATAGGTTTGATGCGTTCGATACGAAAATCCTACTTCTGATGTGTTAATGCAAGAGCACAAAGCACTGCGTGTTCAAATGGTCAACGTCTTGAGGAGGCGGTCGCTAGGCAACCGGGCGATATGGACGCTAAGCTGTTGTTTTACTGAAAACGAAGCTGAAGGTTTAGTTAGCGAGAACACAAAGACACTGGACATGAGTCGAAACTATCAGGGACAACAATATTTCCCTTAAAAAATTTTTTTCAATTAGTAAGAAATTACACAGTTTACCTAAAATGATTATTTAACTGGGGGGGCACAGTGGCTTAGTGGTTAGCACGTTCGCCTCACACCTCCAGGGTTGGGGGTTCGATTCCCACCTCCACCTTGTGTGTGTGGAGTTTGCATGTTCTCCCCGTGCCTCGGGGGTTTCCTCCGGGTACTCCGGTTTCCTCCCCCGGTCCAAAGACATGCATGGTAGGTTGATTGGCATCTCTGGAAAATTGTCCGTAGTGTGTGAGTGTGTGAGTGAATGAGAGTGTGTGTGTGTGCCCTGTGATGGGTTGGCACTCCGTCCAGGGTGTATCCTGCCTCGATGCCCGATGACGCCTGAGATAGGCACAGGCTCCCTGTGACCCGAGAAGTTGGGATAAGCGGTAGGAAATGAATGATTGAGTGAGTATTTAACTGTACTCTATCTGTGGGGATGTGGTAGCCAAGCGGTTCAAGTATTGGTCTACCGACTGGAAGAACATTATATGGGTAAAGGTTCTAAGTATTTAGCTAGAATTCAGCTTTTGCCTTTTAAAACAGGTCATGTAAAGACATGGCAACAAATAAAATGAAACAAAACCATCAGAAATATCAACATTACTAAAACAAAACACTGTCTTAGTAAATTACTAAGAAAATACTTCTTATAATTCCAGGACTGTCAAGTGTGACACATTGAGAGTGACAGTCACTCATGTCGGTCTTTTCTCACGTTCTCCCGCCACACATCGTATTTCTCATGCAGAAAAACTTTTTGACTATTTATCATATATTTAATAAGTCGCAGCGCCCAAAATGTATCCGTCTATGGAAACGGGCAGGAACCAAGCGCGTCTCCCCTGGAGTTCTTAGTCGAGCCTGACACTTATCAGCCAATCAAAAAAAGAGGCTACACAACAGCCAATCAGAAAATAGCACTATTGTATCTGGGTAAGATTTAACGCAACAACCGATGAAAAAAATATTCATTAGTGAGGGTATTTTCGGTGGTCGGTTTGAACAAAACCTCCACACGAAACAGCTTGTCTCTGGACGGGACATTGTCCTCAATCATGACACTAAACATGTCTGGGCTTGAGCCAAACTGTTTTAAATGGGAGCCATTTCAATCTCTCTCTCACACACACACACACACACACACAGACACACATTGGGGTGGGGTGGGGGGGTTGCTGGGGGGTTGGAAATGTCACTCTTGCCTGACTTCAAAACTTGAGAGCCCTGTAATTCTAAGGTAAAAGTAAGCATGCGGATGTGAAGTGTGTTATACGATAAACAATGCAAACACACAGCGAGTGTGAAAATGAAACAAAACTATCAGGAACATTTTATTGTATTTTCTTGTATTTTTTCCCTCAGATTTGATGATAAATTGCTATGACTACCAGATTTTCTCATCTTCCTCAGACGTGTTATTAAAATTATTAAGAACAAACATCGTTTAAAAGTATGATTTCTCTAGCTAGCATGTAGGCATGAGATATTTTATTCATGCACAGTAACACAGAAGTGACACAGAACCATCAGAACTGTGGACATCTCCTTGAGATCTGTTAAAAAATCTGCAGTTATTAAGTTTTTACAGCTAAATATAGAATTTCTCTAGCTAAAATGCAGCTGTTAGGTCTTTTAAAGGGACAATACTGAGAAATGACTCGATTTACATCGTAATTCTAATCAACTATTAGAGTAAGTAACATGGAGTGGTGTCAAAAGTATTCACATTCAGTACTCAGGTAGAAGTATAGATACTAGGGGTTAAGCCGCCTTCACACCGCACACGACAAACGGACACGACTGTCGGATTTGGCCCCCTAGTGACAGTCGCACGTAATGTGCAATATGATCGTGCAGACGTCAACATGGGAGAGTA
This sequence comes from Tachysurus fulvidraco, assembly GCF_022655615.1. Lineage (NCBI taxonomy): Eukaryota > Metazoa > Chordata > Actinopteri > Siluriformes > Bagridae > Tachysurus > Tachysurus fulvidraco. The sequence goes on from NC_062536.1 coordinate 19,507,375, forward strand.
GCGTGATTCTCGCGGTCTCCGAACACCCGTTACTTTATGATCCAACTCTTGAATCATACAGAGATGCTTACAGGAAAAATGAAGCATGGAAGCGTGTTACCGAAATGGGCTAAATGTTTGCAAACTTAATTAGCATTTATCATGGTGAATGAAGTTAGGAGTACAAACAATCAATGCAATCCAGAAAGACCGCGAATCATTTTTGAGGAAACATGGGGACAACATTAAAAATAATACATATCATAACACAATATAAATATTAATAATTTATTACTTTTTTTTTATCAATAACAATGTATTTAAAACAAAAAGATTGTTTTGGATAAAGTTTAAAAATTACTAAAGTTTATGTTAATACTTTTTAATAATTCTTATCACCTCACGTACACGATCCTGATTGGACAACATTGGAATACATCACATCCGGTCGGCATATCGGATGCGGTGTAGTCGCACAAGTTCAAATTTTTTAACGGATCCGACGCTCAAAACGGATCCGAAAATTACAGATCCGCAGATGGTCGGCACCTCACGCAGCGACCTTGCGACTCTCCATAGGAAATGAATGACTTCCGGTTTACCGGCAGTCGTTTGTCGTGTGCAGTGTGAAGCCGCCTTCAAAAATACTTCTGTAGAAGTCGAAGTATCAACTCGAGCTTTTTACTCAAGTAAAAGTGTAAAAGTTCTGGTTTCAAATATAAAAGTAAAAGTAATGCAAGGAAAAAATGCCATTAAGGACAAACACTTAGGCTGTGCCACAGGGGCCTATTGTGCACTACACCACCTCCTCAAAAAACATATTTCTAAAGGCCATAATGACTATAATGTTATAATATAGCTGCAAGCAGCGATGGCGGCCCTCGCACGGTTTTTTATCGCTATACGGAAAATTATACGCCTCTCAGAAAACAATGCACGGTGGGCAAGTGCATCAAGTGGGTAAATATCAGTGGACTATTTTATGTTGTTACTGACCCATTTGGGGACTGTGGGTAAATGAAACCCCACATTTTAGACAAACGGGGGCGCTAGTGAGACACTTAAGAGACACACCTTTGTCTGACCTTTTTGTCCACACAGACAAATGTGATGTATGTGTAAAATTTCAAGTTAATCTAAACACTCCAAAAGCCTTAAATATGCCTGAAATAAAAGTAAACTTTGACACGATGCCATGGCAACGGTGTTTGAGATATCAAAAATCCGTTTGCAATTTCACATTAGATTCAATCGCATGAATCCTTTAGGAGGAGTGTTTAGATAGAAGGAGCTTTAGATAGAAGACACTTCCTGTTTCTCTGAATGCGCCATAACTTAGTCACTTCGCCATGGCAGCACCGTTCAATATATCAATAATCCCTTCACAATTTAGCAAGTGCAATGTCTCGGCATCATGTTCACCACGTTTGATGTCAATCGCATGAATTCCCTAGGAGGACTACTTAAAAGTTCACCGCATGTAATTATGAAATAATCCAAAATGGCCGACTTCCTGTTGGGCGGAGCTCATAGTTAAGAGCGCGAAATTTGTTCGGGTCGATGAGATCTATATGTGTACCAACTCTCGTACATGTGCGTACATAATTGCCCGATCTGTGCACAAATCTTTGTTTTTGCATTACAGGGGGCGCTACAGAGCCCCCCTGCCACGCCCATATTCCAGCCTTGGCCCAAGCCTAGCGTCGCCCGACTCTGACGTGTGTGCCAAATTTCAAGAGTTTTCGAGCATGTTAAGGGACCCCAATTGGCCAATGTGTGCATAAATAAATAAATAAACAAACAAACAAACAAATAAATAAATAATAAACCCGAGCAGAAACAATAGGGCTTCGCACCATCGGTGCTCGGGCGCTAATTAATATGGTATTGTCGAAAAATTGAAGATGCACTGTGCTACCTGTTTCAGACACATACTGTTTATGCCCATTGAAAAAGAATGCATTTTAGTACAATGCAAATACATTAAAGGACCATATATGTGTACTACTGAGCTGTGTTTCATGGAGTGGAACATATGACTAGTTGGCTATAAGTATTGCAATGGTGCAAAAAGTCAAACTTCAGAGGCAGGTCATCAGTAACCTTTATTGAAACAAACACATTGGACTTAAACAACAACGGGGTAATCAACATGCGACAGAGAGTTATTTAATAGGCTTTGTTCATCCACAAAAGCAGCTGGTTCTCAAAGTTCTGTGAGCCAATGCATGCTCTTCTTGGCCTGAAGATCAGCCCTGCAACACTAAACAGTCTTTCGCCTCTTCTTCCTGAGAGGGCTGAGGAAGTTTGGAATGAGCCCCAGCATCCTCAGAACATTCTACACCTGCACTAAAGAGAACATCCTGACAGGCTGCATCACCGGCTGGTTTGGAAACAGCACCGCTGGCAACCGTAAAGCTCTGAATAGGGTCGTGCGAACTGCCAGCCACATTGTTGTAGGTGAGCTTCCCTCCCTCCAGGATATTTACACAAGGCGGTGTATAAGTAAAGCCCGGAGGATCATCAGTGACTCCAGCCACCCGTCCCACAGACTGCTCTCTCTGCTTCCCTCAGGAAGATGTCTCCGCGGCATCCCATCCCGCACCAGTCGACTGAGGGATAGCTTTTTCCCTCAGGCCATCAGACTAATTAATAATCACAACTAATACACCCTACAGCATACTTTCACAATATGGTACAGTATGCCACACACTGCACCTTAACTTCGGACTATCCAAACTGGACTATACACACACACTGCATTATACACACTGGACTATACACACACACTGCATTATAGACACTGGACTATACATACACACTGCATTATACACACTGGACTATACACACACACTGCATTATACACACTGGACTATACACACACACTGCATTATACACACTGGACTATACATACACACTGCATTATAGACACTGGACTATACACACACACTGCATTATACACACTGGACTATACACACACACACTACATTATACACACATACACACTGCATTATACACACTGGACTATACATACACACTACATTATACACACTGGACTATACACACACACACACTACATTATACAGACATACACACTGCATTATACACACTGGACTATACATACACACTGCATTACAGACACTGGACTATACATACACACTACATTATACACACTGGACTATACATACACACTGCATTATACACACTGGACTATACATACACACTACATTATACACACTGGACTATACATACACACTACATTATACACACTGGACTATACACACACACTACATTATACACACATACACACTGCATTATACACACTGGACTATACATACACACTGCATTATACACACTGGACTATACATACACACTGCATTATACACACTGGACTATACACACACACACACACTACATTATACACACATACACACTGCATTATACACACTGGACTATACATACACACTGCATTATACACACTGGACTATACATACACACTGCATTATAGACACTGGACTATACATACACACTACATTATACACACTGGACTATACATACACACTGCATTATAGACACTGGACTATACATACACACTACATTATACACACTGGACTATACATACACACTACATTATACACACTGGACTATACATACACACTACATTATACACACTGGACTATACATACACACTACATTATACACACTGGACTATACATACACACTACATTATACACACTGGACTATACATACACACTACATTATACACACTGGACTATACATACACACTACATTATACACACTGGACTATACATACACACTACATTATACACACTGGACTATACATACACACAGCATTTAATGCCATTATCCATCTGTTACCACTAGATACCATCCGATGCACATCCATGTCACCTCTGTACCTGTACAATCTGTTTTGCACCTTATATATATTATATTTACATATATTTACACAGATACATATTGCATATAATGTGTAGTGCTACTGTAAGGATGCCCAATAGTACACTGTGTGTACTGACTATAAGTATGAGCATATTGCACATGTTCATTGGTTGATTCCATTATCTGTTTGTTAACTGTACATATTGTACACACACACATTGTACTGACTATATGTATGAGCAAATTGCACATTTTCACGTCAACTCATTATCCATATCTTTATCTGTAGCCGTATTAAGCTTAAGTGATAGCTGGCACACAGCTGGGAAGGACTTCGGTACCTTTACTGTGTGTCCTGGGCACCTCAGGTACGCATCCAGCTGCTGGGTCGTTAAAGTAAAGATACTCAAAATTTCTACTTAAGTATTCGCACTTCGTTACTTGACACCTCTGGTAACATGTCGTTTAAATATCTCCCTGGTCATATTGGTTGTGAGCGGCGAGCTTTCAGGAAGACACGAGAAACACAAACAGAATGGACAGATTAGGATCAGGAGGAAAACAGGCTCCAGGAAATGTGGGTAAAGCAGGAAGTCAAAGAAACTGAAAACAACGGTGCTGTTGTGAGACAGGTGTTGACTGTAGTGGTGAGAAATAACCACATTATAGATTGTAATGTGGTGAGAAATAACCACATTATAGATTATAATAGATTATAATTATTATTCAAACATATTCATTAAAAAAAAACGCTGCTCATGTTATATATAAAACTATTTCTGACACACTGACGCTCCATCCAGAAATGTAGTCAGTATCAAAATAATCAAATCAAAGGCTAAGATAGTGATTGAAAGCTAAGCTAGTGAGAAAATGCTAAGCTAGTGAAAAGAGGCTAAGCTAATGAGTGAAAGCTAAGATAGTGAGTGAAAGTTAAGCTAGTGAGAAAATGCTAAGCTAGTGAGTGAAAGCTAAGCTAGTGAGAAAATGCTGAGCTCGTGAGAAAATGCTAAGCTCGTGAGAAAAGGCTAAGCTAGTGAGAAAATGCTAAGCTAGTGAGAAAATGCTAAGCTTGTGAGAAAAGGCTAAGCTCGGGAGTGAAAGCTAAGCTTATGAGAAAAGGCTAAGCTCGTGCTAAGCTAGTGAGAAAAGGCTAAGCTAGTGAGAAAAGGCTAATCCAGTTAATTAACACTCATTAAATGTAATACCGTGTTTGTAGTTTTTGCTTTATGAGCTTTAGCCACATTCCACCTCCTCTAATGTTCAGTACACGTGTCTAAATGTTAGTAGTGTTGTGTTGGAGGTAACAGTATGACGTATGTCGTTATCTCAGGGTTCTCGTGCTCACGTCAGGCTTTCAAAGCATTTCTGAAGAAAAACAACACTTCTATCTTTGAAGGTTTTAGAAGAGACTGTCCTGTTTACAGTGTGTAACTGTATACACACACACACACACACACACACACACACACACACACGGACGAAAGCAGACATGTTGACCCATTAACACTGCTATTCTTGTGCACATGTCCACATGGAGCTCATTACCTTGATTTCTCTCTGGACTGTCCGACGTTAATAAGATACATCAGAGGACACGCACACTATTACAAAGTGTGTTAATGAGAGGGAAGACAAAGGATCACACACACACACACACACACACACACACACACACACACACACACACACACACACACACACACACACACACACACTCACTCTCTCTCTCTCTCTCTCTCTCTCTCTCTCTCTCTCTCTCTCACACACACACACACACACACACTTTAGAAACTATGACAGTTGAAGTAAAAACTTACCTGTAAGAGGCTGCATTTAGATTGTCAAACACACATTGCTCTCTCTCTCTCACACACACACACACACACACACACACACATTGCTGTCTCTCTCTCACACACACACACACACACACACACACACACACACACACACACACACTGCTGTCTCAAATCTCTCTCTCTCACATACACACACACTGCTGTCTCATGTCTTTCTTTCTCTCTCTCAAACCCAAACAGCTCTCACCTCTCTCTCTCACACACACACAGCTGTCTCACGTCTCTCCCTCACACACACACACACACACACACACACACACACACACACACACACACACACACACACACACACTGCTGTCTCATGTCTCTCTTTCACTCACACCCACACTGCTCTCACCTTTCTTTTACACACACTCTTACTTACACACACACACACACACTCACAGTTCTCACGCTGCATTAAGACACTTTGCTCTGTTGCATGAATTTCTTCTACTTTTTAGTTATTAATTAAATACAAATAATTGAGAAGTTAATTAGAAGTAAACTTAAATAAGTTAAATTCATTCTTTAGGGGGAAGAAAAGAAATGTTTTAGATCTGGATGAACTGATGGCTTTCTATATCATAAACATAACGAATGTGTGAGTGAGTTTATATACAGTTTATACAGAGAGTGTTTTTAGACAAAGACAAAGGTGTGTGTGTGTGTGTGTGTGGTCTATTGTCCGAATACGAGCTGCTATTAATAACACACTACAGCTTGTGCAACTGAGCGACACGTCATCACACTGTTACCATGGAGCTCAGGGACGATGACATCACACCGGAGATTGTGGAGAAAGACAGAGAGGGCAGATGGAAAGAGATGAGAAAAAAAGAGAAGGTCAAAGAAGCAGAAAGAAGGAAAAGATGGCAGACTTTAATATTTACATTACAGACCGACAGACAAAGAGTAGAGAGTGAGACAGATGAACAGAGAGAAGAGAGTGAGACAGAGGGCAGAGAGTGAGAAAGAGAGATAGAGAGGGAAGAGTGAGACAGATAATCAATTCTAGCTAAGAGTGAACGATTACAGAAGAAATAGTGAAACTGAACAGACGTCTGTGTGTGAGTGAGTGAGTGAGTGAGTGAGTGAGTGAGTGAGTGAGTGAGTGTATGTATGAGTGAGTGTATATGTGAGTGAGTGTATGTATGAGTGAGTGTATATGTGAGTGAGTGAGTGTATGTATGAGTGAGTGAGTGTATGTATGAGTGAGTGAGTGAGTGAGTGTGTGAGTGAGTGTATGTATGAGTGAGTGTATATGTGAGTGAGTGAGTGTATGTATGAGTGAGTGAGTGTATGTATGAGTGAGTGAGTGAGTGTATGTATGAGTGAGTGTATATGAGTGAGTGAGTGAGTGTATATGAGTGAGTGTGTGTGTACGAGTGTGTGTGTGTGTATGAGTGAGTGTGTATGTGTATGAGTGAGTGTATATGAGTGAGTGTGTGTGTACGAGTGTGTGTGTGTATGAGTGAGTGTGTATGTGTATGAGTGAGTGTGTGTATGAGTGAGTGTGTGTATGAGTGAGTGTGTGTATGAGTGTGTGTATGAGTGAGTGAGTGAATATGAGTGAGTGTATGAGTGAGTGTGTGTATGAGTGAGTGTGTGAATATGAGTGAGTGTATGAGTGAGTGTGTGTATGAGTGAGTGAGTGTATGAGTGTGTGTATGAGTGAGTGAGTGTGTGTATGAGTGAGTGTGTGCATGAGTGAGTGAGTGTATATGAGTGAGTGAGTGTATATGAGTGAGTGAGTGTATATGAGTGTGTGTATGAGTGAGTGAGTGTGTGTATGAGTGAGTGTGTATGAGTGAGTGAGTGTGTATGAGTGAGTGTGTGTATATGAGTGAGTGAGTGTGTGTATGAGTGAGTGTATATGAGTGAGTGTGTGTATGAGTGAGTGAGTGTATACGAGTGAGTGAGTGTATACGAGTGAGTGAGTGTATATGAGTGAGTGTATATGAGTGAGTGTGTGTATATGAGAGAGTGAGTGAGTG
>NC_062536.1:19520094-19522594 GCF_022655615.1 Tachysurus fulvidraco
AGACAGACAGGTAGAGAGAGTCAGACAGTGAGACAGACAGTGAGACAGACAGGTAGAGAGTGAGAGTCAGACAGTGAGACAGACAGACAGACAGGTAGAGAGAGAGAGTCAGACAGTGAGACAGACAGTGTGACAGACAGACAGACAGATAGAGAGAGAGAGTCAGACAGACAGGTAGAGAGAGAGAGTCAGACAGTGAGACAGACAGACAGGTAGACAGTGAGAGAGACAGACAGTGAGACAGGTAGAGAGTCAGACAGACAGTGCGACAGACAGAGAGGTAGAGAGTGAGAGAGACAGACAGTGAGACAGACAGTGAGACAGACAGACAGGTAAACTGGCTGGAACAGAAGGTCAGCAGCTCCACACTCTTCTCTTCTTTACTCTACTCCATGTCGTAACACTGCAGTCTGTTCAGCATTTCACACACTTAGATTTTTAAGCGGCCTGAGGGTGAGTTTAAGGGCGAGTCTGAGGGGGCCCGAGGGCGAGTCTGAGGGGGCCCGAGGGCGAGTCTGAGGGGGCCCGAGGGCGAGTCTGAGGGGGCCCGAGGGCGAGTCTGAGGGGGCCCGAGGGCGAGTCTGAGGGGGCCCGAGGGCAGGACCCTGCATTTCTGAATGCACACACCTACATCTGCATGAATTGTGGGAGGAGCTATAAAGTGTATAACAGTAATGACGTCTGTGGTACAGCTGAGTGTGATACTGACTTCCTGTAATTGAACCAATCACAGCAGAGATTACACGGAGTAAATCTGGGCACTGACCATCTCCTCGTCCTCGGCCAGCACCAGGTCGTAGTCACTGAGAGCCACGCAGAAGATGATGGCCGTCACGCCTTCGAAACAGTGGATCCACTTCTTCCTCTCTGACCTCTGACCTCCAACATCAAACATCCTGCACAGACATCATGGCATGATTAACAAACCGATAAAAAAAGAAATCTTTACGTACACTGACGTTCATGACGCCCTGCGTAGGAACGAGGACACTGGCGAGCGCTACGAACTTCCTGTTTGCATCATCGGGAGGAAGTGATGAGCAGGAAGGAAGACGCTCACACACACACACACACACACACACACACACACACACACACACACGAAAGTCGATGTTTTGCTTCTGGATTTGAGTCACAACGCTGCAGCAAAACTTCGGTCAGTCTTTAAGAGACTTTTAGTGCAGCTGCGTGAGACAGAGCTCCTCACACAGAGCTGACATCCAGCACAACACACTGACGGTGACTCGGCAGGACGACACACAACACACTGACGGTGACTCGGCAGGACGACACACAACACACTGACGGTGACTCGGCAGGACGACACACAACACACTGACGGTGACTCGGCAGGACGACACACAACACACTGACGGTGACTCGGCAGGACGACACACAACACACTGACGGTGACTCGGCAGGACGACACACAACACACTGACTAGCGCCTCGCTAGCGATGCTCACTTAAAGTGCAGGTCCTTGAAGGTGAAGTGAGTCTCCACAATGCCGGTGGTCTTGACGCGGGTCCTCAGGACGTCCTGCTGCGTAGGGATGTAGGTGGTCTGAGATATTCTGTCCAGATCGTTCAGATAACTACGAGGGGGAAAAAATGAGAATGGAAAACGTTATTAAATTAACTTTGTGTAATTACATTAACACCACTGACACGACTGAGCTCTGATCTGATCCTCAGCACAGGGTCGAGAGCAATTAACATGGTGCCCTGTTAGTCCTCCATGTGCTGTGGAGATTATCACAGTGAGCCCTCACACACACACACACACACACACACAGAAAAACACACACACACACACACACACACACACACACACAGAGACAGAAAAACACACACATACTCACTCACACACAGACAGACAGAAAAACACACACATACTCACTCACACACAGACAGACAGAAAAACACACACACACTCACTCACACACAGACAGACAAAAACACACACACTCACTCACACACAGACAGACAGAAAAACACACACACTCACTCACACAGACAGACAGAAAAACACACACACTCACTCACACAGACAGACAGACAAACACACACACACTCAGTTTATCAGCGTTGTGTTTACAGTGCTAAATAACTCCCACATGTGAAAGTCCAAGGGCATCGCAGTTTAAAGAGAAAACTAAACAGGAGTGAAAACACAACTGAGGAAAAACAAGGAGAAGAAGAAACAGAGACAGACAGGTGAGAGGACAAGAGGACAGACAGACAGAAAAAGAGGAGGAAAGAGACAGAATAGGGGGTCAGAGAGAGAGAGAGAGAGTGAGAGTGAGAGGAGGAAAGACAGAGACAGAGGGGCAGAAAGGTGGAGGACACAGGCAGGCAGACAGACAGACAGAGGGGTAGACAGGTGGAGGACACAGGCAGACAGACGGACAGACGGACAGACAGAGGGGCAGACAGGTGGAGGACACAGGCAGGCAGACAGACAGACAGACAGAGGGGCAGACAGGTGGAAGACACTGGC
>NC_062536.1:19527594-19537594 GCF_022655615.1 Tachysurus fulvidraco
CACACACCATCCCTCATGTCTGAACGCTCGGTGGTTGTTTCCTTAACGACGCCTCCTTCACTTTAGGCAGCGTCTGTGTAAGAAAGCGTGCTGCAGTAAATCCAGCTCCCTTCTCTTTCCCATGATGCACCCTGTCCTTCTCACCTCAGCGTTAATTAGTGATAGTTGATCATTAATAGTTCCTCCACCTGTTTAGAGTAAAGTAGCATGCTGTGTTTAGTCTGTGTTAATTATTCAGCAGTATATATATCGTCGTGTTAACGTGCACTAGTCAGAAACCTGTAGTATCTGGTTAGCATTAGCTTGACGTAAGTGAAGAAGCGTGTTAATCACAAACAGGAAGTAGCATGTTAATCACAAACAAACAGGAAGAAGCGTGTTAATCACAAACAAACAGGAAGAAGCGTGTTAATCACAAACAGGAAGAAGCGTGTTAATCACAAACAAACAGGAAGAAGCGTGTTAATCACAAACAGGAAGAAGCGTGTTAATCAGACAGTATTAATGACTTTAGCGTTAATAATCGTAGTGAATATTACACGCAGATTTACACGGATTGTTAGCACCGAGTATTTAGCCCGCGTTAACGATGTCGTACTGAGTAAGACGTCCGAATTGTTTCGATAATATTTATTGGTAGTAACTCGTGGTGATGGCGGCTAACGGCGGGTCTGTAGCTAGCCGTATTTAGTCGGAACGAAACGGGACTTACTTCAGGAGTCAAAGCGTTAAACGTTAGCATCGTGTAGCTTGTAGTATTACGCTAGTGTTAATTTACTAGTAAACAGTTGCGTTAATTTTCCGGAGTAAAAAAAGCTGGAAGTCTTTTGTTCGTATTAATCACAACGATCAGATCAGTCGGTGTTAATCAGAGCGCTAAGTAGCTCGTAGCATTTAGCTAGTATTCATTATAACGTAGAAGAATTTCCTCAGTTGTAGTTAGCAGGATGTAGTTAGTACTAGTTAGTACTAGTTAGTACTAGTTTCTGCTTATTAGTAGTAACAATTAGTCACAATGATGCTGCATTCGACTGTTAATGTGACCTCAGAGTACAGGAAGCGATGTGGACTCAAAATGGCCGCCGGCGTCAGTTGTAACGTTTAAAGGAGCTGCAGCGTGTTGGTGAAGCAGAACAGACAGATTAATGACTACGCTTCACAAACCTTATGACGATATGATTAAAGTGTTCACAGGAGTTTGGTGTAAAAGCTCCTGCACTCGTGGTGTCTCAGCCACAGCGCTAATATTCATGCTAATCTGTTTTCCCTATAGCTGTGTTTATTACATCTCATATTACATCAAAGCAGGAAGCAAAAAAAAAACCCATCACCAAAAACCAGACCATCTACACACACACACACACACACACACACACGATTTTACTGTGCATCACTGAGCGCTGATGAAACCGCTTCCTGTGGATGTTGTGCAACACTTTGAGGTACATACATGCATGTGTGTGTGTGTATGTGCATGTGTGTGTATGTGTGCGTTTGTGTGTGTGTGTGTGTGTATGTATGTAAAAAGGAGGAAACAGCTGGGTGTGTGTACGAATTCACACTGTGGTAAGAAAGTCAGCATCATGTTTGAATTTAGTGATGCATGTGTGCGTGCGTTTGTGTGTGCGTGTGTGTGCGTGTGTGTGTCTGTTTGTGTGTTTGGGTGTGTGTGAGAGAGAATGCACATGCAGGCAGTGAACAGGTCAGACCAGAAAAATCACTCACTCTCACTCGCACGAATTCCCAGCAGTGCAGATCAACACTTTAGTCACACACTAATACAGACACTGACTGCTGCTACTACGGCCTCAGCTGTGTGTGTGTGTGTGTGTGTGTGTGTGTGTGTACACATCTGTTTAATTTCTTGTGTTTAATTGAAACACAGCAGCCCTCACTGTTTTGTATGTATACACTGTGTGTGTGTGTGTGTGTGTGTGTGTGTACTATATGCTTATGTTAAGTATGTCTGGTGAGTCCACAGTGTATTTGTATTGTGTGTATGTACAAGTGTGTGTAGTTAGTGTGTAGAGAATGTGACTGCAGTGTGTGTGTGTGTATGTACAAGTGTGTGTAAAGTGTGTAGAGAATGTGACTGCAGTGTGTGTGTGTATGTACAAGTGTGTGTAGTTAGTGTGTAGAGAATGTGACTGCAGTGTGTGTGTATGTACAGGTGCGTGTAGAGAATGTGACTGCAGTGTGTGTGTATGTACAGGTGTGTGTAGTGTGTGTGTAGAGAATGTGACTGCAGTGTGTGTGTATGTACAGGTGCGTGTAGAGAATGTGTAGAGAATGTGACTGCAGTGTGTGTGTATGTACAGGTGCGTGTAGTTAGTGTGTAGAGAATGTGACTGCAGTGTGTGTGTATGTACAGGTGTGTAGAGAATGTGACTGCAGTGTGTGTGTATGTACAGGTGTGTGTAGTTAGCGTGTAGAGAATGTGACTGCAGTGTGTGTGTGTGTATGTACAGGTGCGTGTAGAGAATGTGTAGAGAATGTGACTGCAGTGTGCGTGTGTATGTACAGGTGCGTGTAGTGTGTGTGTAGAGAATGTGACTGCAGTGTGTGTGTGTATGTACAGGTGTGTAGAGAATGTGACTGCAGTGTGTGTGTGTATGTACAGGTGTGTAGAGAATGTGACTGCAGTGTGTGTGTAGTGTGTGTGTAGAGAATGTGACTGCAGTGTGTGTGTATGTACAGGTGTGTAGAGAATGTGACTGCAGTGTGTGTGTAGAGAATGTGACTGCAGTGTGTGTGTAGAGAATGTGACTGCAGTGTGTGTGTGTATGTACAGGTGTGTAGAGTATGTGACTGCAGTGTGTGTGTAGTGTGTGTGTAGAGAATGTGACTGCAGTGTGTGTGTATGTACAGGTGTGTAGAGAATGTGACTGCAGTGTGTGTGTGTATGTACAGGTGTGTAGAGTATGTGACTGCAGTGTGTGTGTGTATGTACAGGTGTGTAGAGAATGTGACTGCAGTGTGTGTGTAGTGTGCAGATGTACATACACAGAGTGTAGCCTAATGTGTATGATGTGTATATTACATATAGTTTGTGTGTGTATATGTGAGATATAAAATAAGTCTAGATTACATGACGAGTATAGTCTGTGTGTGTGTGTGTGTGTGTGTGTGTGTGCGCACAGTATGTATGGTGTCTAGTGAGTTTTATGCACAGTATAATGGTGTGTGTCTGTAGTGGGCAAATACATTATAATGTGTATAGTGTATGTACAGTATGTGTACAATGTGTATATGTAGTACAGTGTGTAGCATGCAGTGTGTGTGTATAAACACACACACACAAACATGTTTATAGTGTTTATATACAATAGTGTGTGTAGTATGCATAGTGTGTGTGTGTGTGTGTGTATAGTATAATGTGTAGTGTTTATACACAATTGTGTGTGTGTGTGAATATATAGTGTGAACAGTATGTGTAGTGTGTGTGTGTGTGTATGTGGTATAGTTTGAACAGTATGTATAGTGCGTGTGTGTGTGTGTGTGTGAGAGATATAGTTTGAACAGTATGTATAGTGTATTACATCTCTGTGTGTGTGTGTGTGTATGTGGTATAGTTTGAACAGTATGTATAGTGCGTGTGTGTGAGAGATATAGTTTGAACAGTATGTATAGTGTATTACATCTCTGTGTGTGTGTGTGTATGTGGTATAGTTTGAACAGTATGTATAGTGTGTGTGTGTGTGTGTGTGTGTGGTATAGTTTAAACAGTATGCATAGTGTATTACATCTGTGTGTATCTAGTGTTTCCTTTAAATATCCTGAATATGTGTTGAGTTTTTATATATAATGTGTGTGTAGTGTTTAATGTGTGATATAACACCATCTGTACTGTATGTAAAATGTACATGTCTGTGTAGTGTGTATAAGAGTGTGTAGTGTTTTGTTTGTGTATGTTGTGTGACTGTACAGTGCATGTAGTGTGTAGACAGTGTGCAGGTATTGTGTAGTCACAGATCCATACCCGAGTATTGTGTGTGTTTATCACGTCTGTGTGTAGTGTACAGAGTGTGTAGTATGATGTGTAGTGTGTGTGCTTTCTTCTTGCCATCGTCCAGCTGGGTTCTAAACTGTGTTTGTGTGTGTGTGTGCGTGTGTGTGTGTGAGAGAGTGAGCGAGAATGTGTGTGTGTGTGTGTGTGTGTATGAGAGTGAGAATGTGTGTGTGTGTGTGAGAGAGAGAATGTGTGTGTGTGTGAGAGAGAGAGAGAATGTGTGTGTGTGTGTGTGTGTGTGTATGAGAGAGAGAATGTGTGTGTGTGTGTGTATGAGAGAGAGAGAGAGAGAGAGAGAATGTGTGTGTGTCTCACCCAGTAGCAGTAGTTTAACCTCTCTCGCTGCTTTCTCTCCATCGTCCCGCAGATTCCGGTCTATTCTGCGGCTCCTCTCCACCGCCGCCTTGTCCTCGGTACTCAGCGTGCAGCCCATCCTCACTCTCACTCTCACTCACTCACACACACACACACACACACACACTCTCTCTTTCTCTCTCTCTCCCTCTAACACACTCTCTTACACACACTCACACACACACTATACACCATCCAAGGCTTCTTCTCCCCGACAACAACCCGACACACACTCTCTCACACACACACTCTCACACACACGCCCTTGTCCGAGTCCACACGGCTGTGTGTATATAATACGCGGTATAAACCGGGTCTAAGTGTGTGCAGTACCGCAGTGTGTAATCCTGAGAGGGTTGGAGTGTGTTTACAGCCCGTTAAAGCGCGTAAACGCGGTTCAGTCCAACAGTAAAGCGATCAAAGTGGAACCCAGACGACTAACTGTTCCTCCATCCGCCCGTTTCTGCTTCCTGCTCTCGCATACAAGGTTGCCAGGGTGGTTTGAATCTATCCAGGCAAAAAACATGCACAGAAACCTGTGTGAGATTAATTCACAAACTATTTCACTGTTTTACCCCAAAGTGCTGTTTGCATTATCACTGACTTTGGAAATAAAAAACGTGTTGACACTTTATTTAGTGGTGTAAAGTTTATATTCACACTAAATCTGGGGCGGATATAAACATCAAGCCTTTTTATTATAAAACGTGTTTCTGTTTAAAAATATATAAATAAATTACTTATGAGTAGTTTTTAACTGCATTAAACCTTCTTTAATATAAATACTGTATTAGAAAACAATAAAACTTTGAATTATTATTTACTTTAATGGTTTGTGTCCCAACGTGGAAGCTTTCCGATCTCCAACCTGGCAACCCTGGCTCTCACACGTACACGGCAGCTCGTGCACGAGCTCGTGCCCCTCGAACGCGCCCCTTTTCTCTCTTTTGTTTTCTGCGTGACTTTCTCTTTATCTAAGCAACAAAAGGAAAATGTATAATAATATGTTAACATTACTGATATACTGATGGACTGTCTGAAGCAAATAAGTTTAAAAAGAAGAATAATGATTAAAAACGAAACAGGAAAAGACGCCGAAATGACGTCATTGCCAAGGGGCATCTTACAAAATGTCGTTGTTGACAGAGGGCGTGACCTGTTGCCTTGGCGACCGGTAGCCCCGATACTGCAAATAGAGCTCCGGTTAGTGGGGACTTGTGTAAAGGACTTTCTTAAAGGACTAGTGTAAAGGTCTAGTGTAAAGGACTTGTGTAAAGGACTCGTGTAAAGGACTCGTGTAAAGGACTTGTGTAAAGGTCTTTTGTAAAGGACTAGTGTAAAGGACTTGTGTAAAGGACTAGTGTAAAGGACTTGTGTAAAGGACTAGTGTAAAGGACTTGTGTAAAGGACTTGTGTAAAGGACTAGTGTAAAGGACTTGTGTAAAGGACTTGTGTAAAGGACTAGTGTAAAGGACTTGTGTAAAGGACTTGTGTAAAGGACTAGTGTAAAGGACTAGTGTAAAGGACTTGTGTAAAGGACTAGTGTAAAGGACTTGTGTAAAGGACTAGTGTAAAGGACTAGTGTAAAGGACTTGTGTAAAGGACTAGTGTAAAGGACTTGTGTAAAGGACTAGTGTAAAGGACTTGTGTAAAGGACTAGTGTAAAGGTCTTTTGTAAAGGACTTGTGTAAAGGACTAGTGTAAAGGACTTGTGTAAAGGACTAGTGTAAAGGACTTGTGTAAAGGACTTGTGTAAAGGACTTGGAAGTATCATGGAAACCGGCAAGTAAACACACACACACACACACACACACACACACACACACACACACACACACACACACACACACACAGCTCGCAGTTACAGTTACACTCTGTCTCTGCTCGTATGCAAATCAAACATAAAACAAATGTAAATGACCTTTAGAATGTTTGTATTATCAACAGATGACTGAACAGAGTAGAGATCACACTCTGTCATGATACAGTTATTGTCTTAGGTTCAATCCTCCAGTCTCATGGTGACAGAAAAAACTAACACACACACACACACACACACACACACACACACACACACACACACACACACACACACACACACACACACACACACACAAGCACACGCACACACAGTTGAAGTAACTGAAGAAAACATCCAAACTTAAGAGTGATGATGTGGAAGAACTCTGATACTTCCTGTTCTCACTTACACTACAGCAGCTATAAATAAAATGTTACTTCCCCAGTCTCTCTGTATTCCCTCTATTGAAATTACACACACACACACACACACACACACACACACACACACACACACACACACACACACACACACACACACACACACTCTCTCTCTCTCTCTCTCACCCACACATAGACACCCACTCTCACTCTCTACTCTTAACATTATAGTTAAATTCATGAATAACGAATTATAATAAAGCTGGTGTTCAGTCAACACTACAGGAGTTCAACAGAGGTGTTAATTCTACGGTGTTGCCATTAGTTTAACATTAAATGTTCTGATTAAACCATGCTGCAAGTGTTTATTCATAACTTGTTCAACACTGTGTTTACTGTGTTTATTGCTCATTACAGATGTTAATTCTTTTGTCGTCACATATGTCAGGTTTAATGTTATAACTGAGTGTTAATAATTGAAAGAGAGAGAGAGAGAGAGAGAGAGAGAGAGAGAGAGAGGATCAATACTGCCATCATGTGTTTAATAAAGGAAACACACTGAATTACAGCTGAAGTGAAATCTGTTGAAAATGTACTGAATTTGTCAAATCAGTCATCAGGATTGTTTACTTGATAATCCTGGGCCAGTTGTTCAAAGGTAAGCTGATCGGATTTTGGTTATCGGATTGGATCAAATCTTGAAAATGGGTTGTTCAAAAGGGAAAGAAGGAATCTGAAATCCGATTAGATTACGAAATCCAATCCTAGTTTTAATCTGGATCAAACCTTCAGTTTGTGTTGTTCAAAACTTGTCAGTGGGATCTGGATAACTTTGATCCAAAAAAAAAAAACAGGATTATCCCGATCCCAAAAGGGGGAGGATTTCAAGGTGGATTCCAGGAGGAAAATGTAGTAAAACTTTAAAATGGGTCAAATAATACCGTACATTTGTATCATTTAGTGTTTATACTTTTATAAAACTTCAAAACAAAAATTATGAACCGCCTCCTAAAGGCAGAGCGTGGAAACGCTGCTCTCTCGTCCTCAGAGGAAAAAGAACCCTGAACGTTCTTTATATTGTTAACTATCGGACATTTTATTTTTTTAAGACGTTTTCAAAATATCCACGATGTATTTATTAATGTATATTTATTTTTTATGACTCAGATGAGGGGTCATAAAAGAAATTATGAATAGAAGTGGATGTTTGTTATTTTTGGGTTTTGTCTCAAAATAAAAAACTCTTACAGTGACCCCATGTTGGCTCTTCTCCCTGTTCTTTACATAGCTGGTAGCCCACGTTGTGATGTTGTCCCATTTAGAGCACAGATAATCCGGATTTGGTCATCTTGAAAACGGTGTATGTGGATCAGGGTGAAACAATCCAATGTTGCTTTGAAAAACCGGCATAAAAGTAAGGCGGATTAGCTGATCCTGAATAGGGAAAAATGGGATTTCCAAATTAAATTTTTTGAACAACTGGACCACAGAGATAACGTGCACCATTCCGTCTGAACACCCAACACGTTAAGGAGTTCTGGTGTTAGGTATTACTGTGGTGACTCAGTGAGTAGAACTTAAACACTTACACACTCGTTATGGATTACGGTTCTGACGTGCGATTATGTCTCTTATCTGCTTCCTAAAGACTGCTTTACTTTGACCCCTGCATCAGATCTTTAACATGTGGAATAAAGTAATACTGAATTGATTACGACTGTAATGAGGATGGTGTTTATCGTCAGTGGAGAGAGACGCTGGTGTTGATATACAGTACAAACTTCGCAGACATGCCGGTGTTTATTATGTCGCTTTGTTGAAGCCAACATTCTGTTTTCCTATTTAAGCTTAGATAAAAACTTACCAAGAGTAACTCCTCCTAGAGCTTTTGACCCACATGCACCAAATTTGGATATGTTATAGAACCTGGTCTGAAGTTTTATGCTATTACTTTTCTAAGCAATCCGAGTACCGGTACTTCCAGTACTTCTGGTACCGGGTCTCAAAGTGGCCTTTTTTCCCATAAACTCCCATTATAAACTTTGGAGGTTTATAAAGAAAGCTTTTTGAACTCTCTACACCAAACTCGGCCAGCACCTTTAGGGTGATACTCTGAACAAAGGTTTAAATTGGTGTACCGACTGGCCTTTCGGTTGTCCCACAGCTCCGCCCCCAAAATATGCAAAATCAAAAAACTTTTTACAACATGGACATGTGACATATCAAAACACTCAGAACAATGAGGGGAACTTCCTCAAGAGTATTCAGATGACCTCACATGCTCGTCTCCACTTACCTCTAAATGTTTTGGCACCCTAGCTTTCTGTCCACTTGCCTCCAAAGGTAACACTAATAATCGCTTATGTCCACTCGCCTCCAAAAAGCACCGGCCTTCGCGAATACTTCGTCAAAGCCAACATCAAAGTTTGTCACGAGGATCTTTACAAATCTAGTTGTGATATTGTTTTATTGTTTTATTAAGAAAGTCTGACAAAAGAGTCTTAATTTTTGTTATGTAACCAATGCCTGCAGTGTTTGTTTACCTCTTACATCATTAAATAAACACTCACGTCATTTCTTCTAGTTTTAAAAACACCTAAATTGCTAAAACAGACTTACATATTATTATTCACACCTGAACAGCAGTGCTTCGGTTAATTCTCACAGCGAATAAACACCGACAGAGCCAATATAATGTTAAAGGTGTTAAAACAAACACCTTTAGTGCTGAAGGAACTTTTACTATTGGAAAAAAACAAAAATGTTTACAGTATTCGGTCAACGTGTGCAGTGTTAGGTGAGACGCAACTCTTACGGTATCACATTAACATCTACACATTGGGTTACGTTATTAAACAAACACCCTCAGTTCATTTGAGCAGTATTAAATACACACCCATAAACATCTACAGTAGTCTCTTAGGCCTAATAAACACCTGTTGGTGGTTTTGGAGTGTTGAACTAACACAGTTATATATTTTGGTTCATTCTTCCAGTATTAAACTGAATAAACAACAACAGTTATGAGTTTAATCTTACAGTGTTGAATCAACACCCACAGGTGCAGATGAACTCTTACCATGACAGAAAAGAAATAGTTCATTCATTCATTCATTCATCTTCTACCGCTTATCCGAACTTCTCGGGTCACGGGGAGCCTGTGCCTATCTCAGGCGTCATCGGGCATCGAGGCAGGATACACCCTGGACGGAGTGCCAACCCATCACAGGGCACACACACACTCTCATTCACTCACACACTCACACACTACGGACAATTTCCGGACTCAAACACTACGGACAACCCTGGAGGTGTGAGGCGAACGTGATAACCACTAAGCCACCGGGCCCCCCCCCCCCCCCCCAAAAAAAAAAGAAATAGTTATAATGTGAAATTTATCTTTATGAGTTAATGTATTAAACAGTTTGGGTGTTAATTTAATACTACTTTAAACAC